>NW_015542460.1:176869-199692 GCF_001515605.1 Sinocyclocheilus anshuiensis
GCACCGGCAAATATAATAATTATGAATGTGTTAGGGAAAAACAGCAAGTACACTGCCTTAACGTTTTAATAATTTATTGTTACACTAGTGCTTTCTGTTTTCGGTTTAAGAGATGAAATCGGCGACACTGACTCGTCGTCTCCGCAGTATGCGTCTGTATGCATGTTTCATACAGATTACATAATCTGAGAATATTTGTTTTCTGTTTGAATTGGTTCATTTAAAAGCTTCACTCTCTATAGATATATTTTTCATGTCTGTAATAAGGCAAGCATACACGGAGTTTCGAAGTGACGCGCTCAAGTTCACAGAGACCGAGACGGCAGAAAGCGCATCCTGTTTGCTTTCATTATTTTACAAAAGCGCAACGTTTTGTTGTTATTCTGAGTGCACACGAATAAACGTAGTCTTTACAGATACAAAAGATGCATTGCTCTTATCTGTATAACCAAAAATGACGAAGTATTTTAAGAGCAAATGATCGCCCCGGCGCCTCCATCTGTAGCCCAAGAGCGCTGCTGTTCAGCTTCCACACTCTGCGGACACATGAACCCTGCTCTGTTCAAACACATGAACAGAGCACTTTTTTCTAGGCTAACATTAGATTGAGTGTTAGGAGAGCATATGGATGTCCTGCTCGATGTACTATATTACCACACAGACCAACCATTAACGATTTGTCCGTCACGGACTGTGTGATTTCGCCACTTCATGTGGAATTTTTTTTCTGCTACTAAGCGACTAATAAAATTTTGGTAATATTCATATAAACAGCCTTTTAATTAGCAGAGTAGAATAATCATGGCTGATAGTAAGACATGCAAACATAAAAGAAAACCAAACTGGACACGAGAACAGCTATATATTAAGGATATAATCAAAAATGTGGAGTTGGGATACCCTCCAAACCAAAGCCGATACCTTTTTAAAAGCTCATTATCGTCAAATGTTTCTAAAATGTTTATATTCTGAGGCAGATTGCTGGCAACAGCCATTTTAGGATAGTTCAGATTTGGTCTTAGTTACTTAGGAGTCCTCTTCACTACTCCTAACGTTTCACAGATTTAGGAGCTAGTTTTAGCGCTAAAACGCTTTGTGAAATACTCTTAGAACACAAATTTAGGAGTCCTAAATTTAGAACTGAAAAAAAAATCTAAACAGGAGATGAGAAAATATGACAATGAAAATGTGTGCCTACTGTTTTTTGCATTACATTTTTCAAAATTGAAAAATAAAATACATTCAGTGGAGCGGGGAGGGATGACAGTCAACAGAGGAGCCAATGTGGAGCCAATGAGTCCACAGACCTGTGGACCGGGTAGCCCAAGGCCGAGCTGGGGAGCGAGGAAATGTGGGAACTAAATGGAACCAGCTGAGACAAGGGAGCTTCGAGGCTGGACAGGACCTGCAGAGATGAAAGTGCTTGGAGGCTGGATGGGACTAACAGAGCAGGAAGAACTCAGGATGGGACCAGGACATCAAGACAGTCGGATGGTACTGGCAGAGGAGGAAGAGGCTCGCAGGGTAGGGACAAGGAACCGGCTCTGTGGCATCCAGGGCTCGACAATAGACCTTGTGGAAGGCTCAGGCTCTGGGATGGACATGGCTGCAGGCTCTAGCATCGGGACAGAGAATGCCTCTGGTAGAATGTCCGTGGATGGTGTCAGCTCTGCCTCTGGGTGCATGACATGTGTGTGCTCTGGTATGGGAGGAGTGGGAAAGTCAGTGCGGGACAATGACGGCTTCAGAATTGGAGTTGGCACGGTGATGACTGCTAAAGATGGCGATGGCACTGGGGAAACTGCACTGGTGGTATCTCTGGTGGACTCAGGGAAGACTGAAGAAGATTGTGGAGGTTTCGGGAAAACTCAGTGAACTCTAAAATCTTCCACAGTAAACAAGAAACCACTCAACCATAGGGCATACTCTATGTGTTGGGATAGTGTGTAAATGGTTTCTCCCACAGACATCAGTAAAAAGAGAAGATCAGCCCACACTAAAAACACACCTTCAAGATGTGTGATGTTCTGGACAGAAGGCTGGAGGAGCTCCTGTTGGGTTAATAGTGGTCTGGTCTTCTGTCATGAATACACATACACAGGATGAAAGTGAACCCAATCTCGGGGAGTTTATTGAACGTTAGGTAACGGAACAGGTGAGTGAACAGATCAACAGTGGCACTGGGAATAACTGGGTAAGTGCAGAGGGGTTTGGGTTGGGTGGAGTTTGAGTGTGTATAAGATGAGACCAGACAATTGTTGTGTCTCATTTCTATGGCTGCATTCTCCGTAGGTCGTCTTCGTCGGCCACATACATCACTGTGGCTCATTTCAGAAAAGTAACCATTATATTGCAGAGAAAAAAAATACAATTATTTACACCTCATGGGAAATAAGTCAATTTTATAATGGTTAATTTTCTAAAATTAGAACTAGGCTGCAGTTGTGGGTTATTAACAACTGAGTGTGGATGGTGAGAGCAAGAGCTTGACAATGGAAGCGTGACAATAAGGAGGACAGCTGTGATTTCCAATGAAATTCATGTTTTTTGATACATCACAGCAAAGTTTGAATCACTTGTTTTGGTGCAGCTTCTCGCAACAGATCCCAGAACAATCATGTTTTAGGTGAGTGGGCTGTACCGGATGCATTCAGGATTTACACTTCACATGCCATCTGGTCACTACCTTCATATGTGGTTTTTAATTTAATTACATTTTAATATGTGGCAGTTTTATTCCATGTTTCCACCTTTATTTAGCACTGGCCACATGTGATCAGGGCCTGTATGTATAAAACTTCTCAGAAATGCTCTTAAGAATAGTCTTAAGCTTTAACTTAAGTGTCAAAAAATTCTTAGTAAAAAGTAGGACTTTTCTAAGAGTAGGAGACTTTTATAAAGAAGCTAAAAGCAGCTTTCAGTAAAGTCTAAGACTGATTCTTAAGTGTTGACTGAGGTGACACTTAAGTGTTGTGAACTAAGGACTACAATGATGTCAACACAAAATGGCTGACCTCAACCTCTGAATCAGCCAATAGTGAGCCTGCTCATGTAAAGTCACAGCAGCACAACACCAATCATTTAATGTAACTACAATAAAATCATGTAATTAAGACACTGAAATAGTTTAATATTTAAAATTTTTTTTTTTTCGGGGAGGGATGACAGTCAACAGAGGAGCCAATGTGGAGCCAATGAGTCCACAGACCTGTGGACCGGGTAGCCCAAGGCCGAGCTGGGGAGCGAGGAAATGTGGGAACTAAATGGAACCAGCTGAGACAAGGGAGCTTCGAGGCTGGACAGGACCTGCAGAGATGAAAGTGCTTGGAGGCTGGATGGGACTAACAGAGCAGGAAGAACTCAGGATGGGACCAGGACATCAAGACAGTCGGATGGTACTGGCAGAGGAGGAAGAGGCTCGCAGGGTAGGGACAAGGAACCGGCTCTGTGGCATCCAGGGCTCGACAATAGACCTTGTGGAAGGCTCAGGCTCTGGGATGGACATGGCTGCAGGCTCTAGCATCGGGACAGAGAATGCCTCTGGTAGAATGTCCGTGGATGGTGTCAGCTCTGCCTCTGGGTGCATGACATGTGTGTGCTCTGGTATGGGAGGAGTGGGAAAGTCAGTGCGGGACAATGACGGCTTCAGAATTGGAGTTGGCACGGTGATGACTGCTAAAGATGGCGATGGCACTGGGGAAACTGCACTGGTGGTATCTCTGGTGGACTCAGGGAAGACTGAAGAAGATTGTGGAGGTTTCGGGAAAACTCAGTGAACTCTAAAATCTTCCACAGTAAACAAGAAACCACTCAACCATAGGGCATACTCTATGTGTTGGGATAGTGTGTAAATGGTTTCTCCCACAGACATCAGTAAAAAGAGAAGATCAGCCCACACTAAAAACACACCTTCAAGATGTGTGATGTTCTGGACAGAAGGCTGGAGGAGCTCCTGTTGGGTTAATAGTGGTCTGGTCTTCTGTCATGAATACACATACACAGGATGAAAGTGAACCCAATCTCGGGGAGTTTATTGCACGTTAGGTAACGGAACAGGTGAGTGAACAGATCAACAGTGGCACTGGGAATAACTGGGTAAGTGCAGAGGGGTTTGGGTTGGGTGGAGTTTGAGTGTGTATAAGATGAGACCAGACAATTGTTGTGTCTCATTTCTATGGCTGCATTCTCCGTAGGTCGTCTTCGTCGGCCACATACATCACTGTGGCTCATTTCAGAAAAGTAACCATTATATTGCAGAGAAAAAAAATACAATTATTTACACCTCATGGGAAATAAGTCAATTTTATAATGGTTCATTTTCTAAAATTAGAACTAGGCTGCAGTTGTGGGTTATTAACAACTGAGTGTGGATGGTGAGAGCAAGAGCTTGACAATGGAAGCGTGACAATAAGGAGGACAGCTGTGATTTCCAATGAAATTCATGTTTTTTGATACATCACAGCAAAGTTTGAATCACTTGTTTTGGTGCAGCTTCTCGCAACAGATCCCAGAACAATCATGTTTTAGGTGAGTGGGCTGTACCGGATGCATTCAGGATTTACACTTCACATGCCATCTGGTCACTACCTTCATATGTGGTTTTTAATTTAATTACATTTTAATATGTGGCAGTTTTATTCCATGTTTCCACCTTTATTTAGCACTGGCCACATGTGATCAGGGCCTGTATGTATAAAACTTCTCAGAAATGCTCTTAAGAATAGTCTTAAGCTTTGACTTAAGTGTCAAAAAATTCTTAGTAAAAAGTAGGACTTTTCTAAGAGTAGGAGACTTTTATAAAGAAGCTAAAAGCAGCTTTCAGTAAAGTCTAAGACTGATTCTTAAGTGTTGACTGAGGTGACACTTAAGTGTTGTGAACTAAGGACTACAATGATGTCAACACAAAATGGCTGACCTCAACCTCTGAATCAGCCAATAGTGAGCCTGCTCATGTAAAGTCACAGCAGCACAACACCAATCATTTAATGTAACTACAATAAAATCATTTAATTAAGACACTGAAATATTTTAATATTTAAATGTTTTTTTTTTATTAAAATAAAAATAAATGCTTTGCATTGTGCAAAATTATCACAAATTATTACTGATGCTTCGTTTTCTATTGGTATGTCTCCTCGTTTACAGTTGGAGCAATGATGTGAACATGAGTTCAATCAGTGGCTCCAACAACTCCATGAAAGCCCACAATCCTCATAAAAGTGGCTTGTTTTTGCAATATGGTTTGGCGGTCAGTTGGAAAGTTAATTAATTGCCATATAGTAGTGGCCAAAAGTGAGGTCCGGCCTAGGAAATTTCACCCTTAATTAAAAAAAATAAATTAATTAATGTTCAAGATTTTGTAAGCATATTGCATAATTGCTTAGAGTCAGTTGTTTTATTTGTGATAATAATGCAATGAAACATGCCAAATTGTGCGGTCATAATCTTTGGCATGCTGTCATACAAAGAAATTATGAACACATGCAAAAACAAGAGGACCAATGAAATATTAATAACTTATTGATCTATATAAATATAAATATAAATATAGATCAGTGAACTCACCTTTATGAGGTCATCTAGCAACATTAAGTGACCAGTTTTAGCTACTTTCAATTGAAAGCAGTTGGCAACACTGGTCAGTGTTTTTTTCCCCTTTGTATTTTAGTGGTTTAAGTGAAATGTGGGGTCATAAAAAAAAATCCACACATCACTTTTGGTCACTGTTGTGTTTGGTGGGGTTAGTGCCACAATATGTAAGACCCTGCTTACTGTGTCATCACCGGTGCATTGCTGCATTTTACAGCCAAAAAAATGCAATTACTACATTTCTGCAGTTAGAGCATTGACTTGTTGAGTGGAAGAGGTTATTACATTTCTTACTTTGTCAGTTACAAAAAAAAATCTAACTTGACAATCAAGTTTGTATCGTTTTATCAACTCCATATCATCATATAACTCCAATATGTCATATCTTCGCTGGAAAGTGTTTGTCGTCTCCTCTTTGCTGCCATCTTGTTACTCCTAACTAGGTTAGGAGACCGCTCCAGCTCTCTTAAATCATTTAGGAGCTGAGAACTCTTTTAACACTTAGGAACCTTTATGAATCACTCTTATTCTTAAGTCTAGGAATAAGAGTAAAATTACGTAATTCTTAGAATTTTGACACACTTAGGACTAAACTTTTACTTTGAGCGGCATTATACATACGGCCCCAGATCACCAAATATGGATCTTAATCTTAATATCTGCTGGACACACGGTCAATGTTTCTGTGACAGATCAGCAGTAGCTCCCAGCGTTCTTTGCCTCCAGCGTTACTAACAAAAAATACCTTTAAAGAGTAAAAGAGAAGAAAGACTGAAGACGAATGAAGGAGGATGTAGGAGAGGGACTCTTACTAGATGAGCTAATGATGTGGAAGCAAAATTATGTCATGAAGTGTGAATCTCATGTAATCTCTCAAGTGGAAGAAGAGAGCCCTGCACAATATGCTCTCGAAGCATTAAACGCATGCTGGGTAACTGTAAGCCAAGCATTAATATAGTCTATAAAAATATAAGAAATGCCCTCTCTTATCTCTACAGATTCATGCTCTGCATTCTTCAAGCTTTGTCAGTTTAACAGATTTGGCCTCATGCGACCTTTGAGTGAATGTGTCAGGCCCTTTTAGGATCAAACCTGTCTCACTACCAACCACAAAAGAGTCCTGACAAAAACACACAACGCTGCGGTCTAATTGATGACACACACGGACCCATACACACACTTCAGCAAATCAGTTTTGGTTCATCACTGTTTGTGAATTTTAGTGCACTGTAATATTTGGAGCTTGTCATCTGGCTTCATTCTTAAATAAAACTCATGCATATAAAAACACTTTCTGACTGTGAATAAGTGTGCCACTAAACCTTTTGTCCCTAATTCTTGGTGATGAATGATGCTTGATCGACCTCATCAAACCAAAGCACCCAAATACTGAAAAACCCTTCACCACTTTCATTGTGTATATCCACATACAAAAAACACACCTAAGTGGACCATTGACAAATACTGAAATGTCTAAGAGACTTCTAATTTACAATTTAGCTTACAAAATTGATTATTATTTTTGATTGACCATATGGGACAAAGGTGCTTTTTGCCCACAGAAGCTTGCAGTTACAGCATCTACCAGCAGGTGCTAACTACCAAAGCTAACTAGCCTAAGCCAATTGTTAATATGTACGCCAGTAAATCTGACCTTACAGCATTTGTTTTCTGAGTCCTGTGCTGCAATAGGGGCCATTCACATAAGTTGGGATCGAACAGAATTTGTGATTTTGTGGAATATTCAAAGCATATTAAGCAGAAAACGGAACACTCATTCCCCAAGATAAGAGTAAGATGACACAAATCTGGTCTGCATGTGGTCTACTTGAGATGTGGTGGAAATGTCCTTGACTTTTGAATGCATTCATGTATAGTTTCTTGTACAGTCTACATCAGGGATCCTCAAATCTGGCCCACGGGATCCACTTTCCTGCAGAGTTTAGCTCTAACCCTAATCAAACACACCTGAGCATGCTAATCAATGCCTTCGGGATCATTAGAAAATCCCAGGTAGGGGAGTTTGATCAGGGTTGGAGCTAAACTCTGCAGTGCATTGGCCCTCCAGGGCAAGATTTGAGGAACCCTGGTCTACATCCTCAATTTTGCAGAGAATCCCTTACCTCTCTAGAGGAATCTCGGTCCATTCCTCATGTGCAAAAGCTTCCAGGTCACTTGTTCTGCTACTGCTTTCTTCAAATCCAACCAAAGATGTTCAGTGGGATTTAAATCCAGAGACTAAGCCGGCCACTACTTTAAACAGCAGTGTTTCTGACCTTCCCTGGATGTGCACTGCTGACGAATAGCGTGGTACTCTCCGAGTGATCTGGTGGACTCCATGTCTGGTGGTTTAAATATGAGGAGTGTCATTCAGCGACTAGGAGCCTGGTCCAGTGCCGTAAGGTGAGGAGTGATCTACTAACTCTGATCTGATGACTCCTGTTTCCATGTGCTCGGAGCCTTTGTGCATCCCAATATCAAGATTTACTGCCCTAGAGAAGAATGAAAAGCAAATTCCTCAGGTCAGTCTGCTCAGGTTTTGACAAGCTGGCAGCCATCTATTTTGTGACATATCCAAAAAGATTTTGTAATGAGATATGACTGCAGCCCTGTAATGGACTCGACAATCCGTTAGGATGTTTTCTCACATTTATTAATAAACCATTTAAATCATTACAATGAGACTTTAATTGCCTACAAAGCCTAATAAGCGCTCAAGCGCACTCATAAAGCTTGCTATAGCGCACCGCAGAAGCTATGATTATGAATGTGTCAGGGAAAAACAGTAAGGAGGCTGCATTAACATTTTAATAATTCACTGATAAACTAGTGCTTTTTTTTGTTTCGGGTTAAGAGATGAAGTCTGCGACACTGACTCGTCATCTCCACAGTAGTGGATGCGCCTGTATGCTTGTTTCAGACAGATTACATAATCTCAGAATATTTGTCTTCCATTTGAATTGGTTTATTTGAAAGTATACATTTCACTCTCTCTCTATATATATATTTAATGTCTGTAAGGCAAAGATATACATGGAGTTTTGAGCTCAAGTTCACAGAGACCGAGACGGCAGAAAGTGCATCCTGTTTGCTTTCACTATTTTACAAAAGCGCGTTTTGTTGTTATTGTGAGTGCACACAAATAAACGTAGAGTCTTTGCAGATTTAAAAGATGTATTACTCTTTATCTGTATGACCAAAAATGACAGTGAGCGCACTGGTGCCTCCATTTGTCCTGCAGTGAGAGCTAATGTTCAGCTTCCACACAGACACTTGAATATAGCCCACATTTATCTAGGTTAACATTAGATTGAGTGGCCATGTAAAGTTGCTAATACTTACATATTTCAAATAAGCCATATTTGTGGTGGATGACTGATAGTCGAGCGTTTGGACCAACTCCCCTAGAGTTAAACAGTTGAGTTTTACCGTTTTCGAATCCATTCAGCCGATCTCCGGGTCTGGCGGTAGCACTTTTAGCTGTAGCTTAGCATAGATAATTGAATCTGATTAGACCGTTAGCATTTTTGCATGCAACTTTGCTGCCATACCAAGGTGCAGCAGGCGCAATGATATTACACAGCGCCTGAAAATAGGCTAACTTCAGTCAACATAACCAACGTGACCACCTGCTTGCACAGGGAGCGTTCTGGGGACTATTTTCAGGCGCTGCGTAATATCATTGCCAAGTTGCATGCAAAAATGCTAACGGTCTAATCAGATTCAATGATCTATGCTAAGCTAAGCTAAAAGTGCTACCGCCAGACCCGGAGATCGGCTGAATGGATTCGAAAACGGTAAAACTCAACTGTTTAACTCTAGGGGAGTCGGAAAATGAGCCCGTTTTCAAAATTAGTGGAGTGTTCCTTTAAATATGTCCATCTAGTGTGCTTGCATCGATAAAACAATGGAAAAGTTCACGGTTCATTCAGTAAAATCACTTTAATGTGTTTGTCTACAATGAAGTGAATGTTTTTTTATTATAATTTTTTATATTGTAAATCTAGAATTAGTTTGTGTAATTTGCATTATTGGGGTTAGCACTGTTGCCTCACGGCAAGACCAGGAGTTTTCTGTGTATAGTTTTGCATGTTCTCCCTATGTCAGCGTGGGTTTCCAGATTTTTCCTAACATCCAAAGACATGCAAGTGAATGGGACACTGAACAGTTGGTCCATGGAGTTACACAAATTGCATCCAGATTAAAAGAAGCTGTGTGGATAATTATGCTGTGGCGACCCCTAACGGGAGCAGCTAAAAGAGTGGATGGAATTAGCAAGGTTGGACAGAATGCAGAATTAAAGAATCGTCTCCTGCGTATATTTCAGGGGAGGCCAACGCCGGTCCAGGAGAGCCAGAGTCCTGCAGAGTTTTGCTCCAACCTTGATCAAAACTCACCTGTCTGTAGCGTTCCTGTAACCTTTAGACCTTGATTAGACTGTTCAAGTGTGTTTGATTAGGGTTGGAGTGAAACTCTGCAGGACTGTGGCTCCTGGTGTATTTGAACAACTGGCCACAACACACGAGAATCTGAATGCCATGAGGAGGAATGTAGTAAATTGCAACTCAAGAAAATTCAAAACAGAAGATGCGTTCTGGCGCAATACACCTTTGTCAAGGCAACTTAGTCTGTTTTGACAAACTTTGTATTTATAGTTAAAAATGACTGACATTTACAAGCCAGTCTCAGCTCAATTCTGAATGGCACACAACCCTGGTGAACAGACATTGCTCGTGTAATTTGTGTGAAAACATGATGCAATGAACAAGCTCCTCCATATGCTCATGTTTGGTTTAACTAATGTTCAATGCAATTATCGGTGCACAAAAAGATGACAAACTCTAAACAAAATGATTAAAATGAAACATTGCACTCTTGAACTCTGTTCACAGATGAACTTTATGAAGATAATAATGCGACTTCACAGATGTCTGATAGCGGTTTAATACAAATAAAGAATATAGATAAAACATCCATTGACAATGAAACTCTTGCTCTTGGTCCCGTTAAAATAAATACCCAGGGTAGTGGTGGGCTAGCAGTGTGATGATCATGTGATTCGCTCACGGTCTCTGTTGGCCGGTTTGTGACGAGGGTAGACTGCTTCCGTATCTGTGTGGCGCTGCATTCACAGTCCTGTATCCTTGAACAGATGGCATCCGCGCCCCGACCCCAAAGCCCAGCCTCATGGCGGGACCGTCACTGGGATGCGCAAAGCCCTGGTTCAGCATGCTGGAGTAGGGAGGCATCCCATAGGAGAGAGGCGCATTGAAGGGCCTGTGCTGATGGGCCGTCTGAAACACCACGGGCTGGATGTGTTTCCCCGGTGTGTTGAAGGAGAACTCGGGCGGAGGGCTGCTGAGCTTCGCAGGCGTAGACGTGGCCGGGTTCAACTCGTCGTGCTGTTTGGACATCACAGGGGGGAAGCCAGCCGAAGTGACGTACTCCGAGAGGCTGAGCGAGCCGGTGGGCAGGGTGCTGGAGGTCAGCGAGTGACGGGCCCAGTCGTCTTTGAAGATCTGAACCGTCAGCGTGGAGACTAGCGTGTTCAGCCGGTTGGTCACATGGGCCAAAACCATCTGCTCATCAGCATCTCTGCGAATGCGGACGTGGACAGAGCCGGCCTGCGCAAAAACACAGCGAGTTAAGATCTCCTACCTGAGGCCTCATGTGAGTGTTTTTACTGGAGAGTTGAGTGATCATGCCTCTCCTATAATACTTAAGTCCTTGAAAGCGGTTTGTTACTGTACAGAAGATTCATGCATGCGTTATCAAGCGGGTGAATTACTTTTACGTCATCATCACAGTGGTTCAACCAGGATATACTGATATTGAAACAAAAATGAAGATATATTTAAAGAAACCAGAGTTATTTCTGTCCCTCCAACGAAAATCTATCCCACCAAAACTATGAAGCTTCATAAAGACATCAAGTAATCCATTACTAAATGTGGTCAACAGCAGCTCAAGCGTACTTGCTTGATGTACCTCATCAGGTTACTATATTTGATCTACGTTGACATTCATACGTGCAGCCTAAATTAAATCTATTCATCATATAAAAAGATCATGTCCCTTCACAAGTCTTCGTTTTAACTGTATGACTCATATGGATTATGAACCGTTTGAAGCTTGGAAATTTTGGTTGCTTGGACTTAAAATGCAGAGACAAAAAGGATGAATATATTAAACATCTTCATTTTTGCTCTGAAGATCAAAGAAAGTCTTATGGGTTTGGAACGACATGAAGGTGAGTAAATGACGACTTCATATTTATTTTTGGGTGAACTATCCCCTTCAATAAAGATGATTGGGTAATTTTAAAATAAATGTGATCTAACTGCACTATTTCATCTCTGTGTCTGATTTGACGCGGGCAGAATGCTAGATCTAATGAGCCGTAACTGACGATAATAAGCGGCATTTTTACATATTCGGTCAAATATTGCGCTGCAAAGAGCAATACTAGTTTTAACTTGTCTATAACTTGGCAAATGACCATGAAATAAGTGGGATAATCAACGGCTTGCCGTGCATTAAAGGATTTTAAATGTACTCCGCTTCGCATCGGGTGGTTCTTGGCCTCCACGCCTGCATTTCAAATCCTTTAATGCACGGCATGCCATTGATAATCCCTTACATAATTGCTATTATATATGTACTTGAAGTCATTTTAAAGGCTATTGTTCACTTAGGTCTATTTTTATTACTACAAAAAAATACTTAATTATCCGATTACTCGGTTAATCGTCAGAATAATCGTCAGATTACTCGATTACCAAAATAATCGTTAGTGACAGCCCTAGTACGCATGTGCTGGAAACAAAGCTCATCAAGAAAGCATATCTACACACCAAAGAGCCAAAGCCAATGGTCCAAAAGTGTTCATTTCTGACTTCAAGAACTCCATCCAATGTGGACACCTGAAAAACATCAAGAACCAAACAAGAATGAGAGAACTGCACGTGCACCACAGATATTGAAAATGCCAATGTAGTGAGAGAAGATGACCCTGACCTCTCTGAGCAGTTTGTCAAGCTGACCGATGACATGAGAGGGGGTGGTCTGCGGGAAAGAGAGAACAACCCTGATACTACTGTCCCAGACATATGCCACAGAATCATTTCAAACATCAGTGATCGCACACACTGAGACGCACCTGCAGCAGCACCTTCCCGCTGTACACACTCATGGGGTACATGGTGCCGAAGATCATGAGGGCGATGGCCATGGCAGACGCGGTGTCCATCGCATTATAGTTACTGCAAACAACGACAAGAAGATCACGTGACTCAGTGACATCACCTCTGCTTCAGAGCGCATGTCACAATGCCTCTCCGAGTGTGATACAGATGCTAATACGGCAGCAGAAGCACATTCACTGGATCTCTTCATGGCGAGTACCTGGCTGCAGGTATCCATCTGCTGTGTTTTATAAATTATGTGCTTATGACGAGGACATGCGGACAAAGCAATATGGATATTTAATATAACTCAACTATAGGCTAAGACTAAGGGAGGAATTCGAAGATATCTAATAGTAATAGTAAAAATGTAATAGTATGCAGTAGTAAAAATACTGTTGTGGTAGGGATGTAGAGTTAACAGCATTGAATGAACTAATAATTGCACTAATAATAATTGTGTGGGAAAAAGTGTAGGAGAAGATGAGCCTGATGGATGCTTGTGAGACATTTGTGACATCATATATATATATAAGACAAAGTGTGGTCTCCTCACTTGATTTCGATGAGCATGTACGTGATGCCCAAAGCACAAGCTCCAGCGAGGTTGATCAGCACAAACGGGTTCATTCTGGGCAGGAGAACGCTGCTGAGCGCCGGGATGAGTCCGCACAGACTGCACACAAACATTCACAAGCCTATGCATCATATACACCGCATTCTTCACCATACACCGTACAGAGCGGGAAGTGTGCGCTACCTTCGGCTCAGGTCGGCCACGTGCTCCTGAAGCCAGCTGGTGCTCGCGGCTAAAGACACACAGAGAAACACCAATCACATCCATACACACATTTCTGTCTTTGCGTGGACAACAGCGCATGAGTGATTTGAGCGCTCAAAAACAAAGGTTCACCGCGTAGTTAAAATTCAAAACGTGTCTTGCTACTTTACTTGATGTTGTGTTACACAATTGGCAAAACGATGCTATAGACCTTTTCTTATTATGAGAAGTGTAATAATATTTTCTGTTCATTATGAAGCTGTGTCTGGCTGTGTCTTTTTTTAAATGATCATCGCTGAACCTTAAACTACTGCAGAACTGAACCTGTAGACATCTGAAATAAAATAATCTGCTAAACTGTCATGCATACTCAATGAAATGGTGTTTGATTGTGAGCAGGAGTCATTAAACAGACCGATTAGTGGCTTTTAGACCTCACATGGGCCACACTTGGAAGCAGGCTGTTTGCGGAAAAGACCTTACCTTCAGACACGAAGACGAAGGGCTTGTTCTTGACCGACAGTAGAGTCAAGAGATTAAAAAACAGAGCCACGAATGTTCCCACCAGCAGACGCCCCCTAAAACAAACACAGAAGCAAAGTTTCCTTTCTCAACATATGTGGGAACATTCAAGAACTTCATCTGGACAGTACAGATGGATGAACAATGACAATTTGACTTTGAAATCAAAGAGGTCTACAGGCCGGGACACACCAAGCCAAACGTCTGTCGGTCTACTTTTAGCTATGTTTTCCACACTTTGACTCTCGTCAGGCTCATGTTGGCAGCAGTTTGCCCGATTCAGCAGGGCCGCCCGCGAGAGTGAGATCTCTGATCGCATGTTCATTTTAGCGAACGAGTCAGTGCAAAGTGAAAGTGATGAAAGAGAGCAAGTAAGTCCAGACGGCACAGACAGAAGGCTGTTCTAATGTTACGCAATCTTACCCGAGCATTGCAATACGTGAATATTTTCATAACAGCAAGAGCTGCTTAAAAAGGAGGAAGTTATCCACATATCTGATATTCAAAATGGTAAGCAAGCGCTGCTTTGTTTACGTTTTGTATATCTGCGTATATCTCGTATTTCGGTTTCTCCTTTTAACTGATGAATCTAGACTAATGATAGCTGCTGATGTAGACAGTTCATTCCTCTCACGCAGGAGCAGAACGCATGTGCTAGTCTGCAGTCGGCTGTAGTGTGAGCGGTGTGTTCAACCAGACGTGAGGCCACAACACCGTCGGTTTTCATCACCGCTAGATCTCTGAAGTCGGCTTGGTGTGTCCTGGGCCTTAAATTTTTCTCCAACTGTAGACCCGTTCCTTCGGAGGACATCAGGCAGCTTTTCTAATCTTGGCGTGATGGTGGTGTCATGATTGTACTTGACAGAGCCAGAACAGGGTATTGAGGCATGCCCTTCATCTTTAATGATGCTCCACTAATTTGGACTTCTAATTTTATGCATCTAATGTAGCGATAAAAGAATGGGAAGAAATCTTGTTCCACAAAATAAACAGGTTGCATGTTTAATCCACTTTCTATATGGGGCTCATCATGGTGTGTGTGTGTACATATTTGTTTATCATTAGTCATGTATTCAGTTTCATGTGTGTGTGGAGAAACTTGAAATCTCCTACACCGTGGGGAGCAAATGGCGAAAATAAATACTGAGTGATTTCTCAATGATCATGTAAAAATGCAGAAAAGTTAGTGTGAGGATCAGGTTTAAAAAGATCAGCTCAGTATAAAAGCAGTGAAGTGGAACTCCTCCAGTGTGTGTGTTCAGTGAATGTTGTACTCACGTGTGCACCTCGGGCTGCTCCACAAAGCGCTCCACACTGAGACAGAAGGAAACGCACAGTTAGCACACACACACCTGAGAGGTTATACTGAATAACATCATGTCAGAGCCGCTCCTGAGAGTCTGAAACGCTACAGTGAGCAGAAAACACCAAACCAGCCTCAGCAGAAGAAGTGATGCTGTGATCTGCACGAGTCCTCATATCATAGGCTCACTCATATGCAGGGCTGAAACCATTAGTCGACAAACTGACAGCGGTGAGAAAGCAGCAGTTAAGAAAGCATCTGATTACAGCAATGTGGATGTTTGCAGGAGTTCTGCAGTTCAGTACTCCAGTAAAGTCCAGTCACGTCACGTTTATTTATATAGTACTTTATGCAACAGATAGCCTTAAATCAAGCAGCTTTACAGTATTAAACATGAAAAGCCAGTCAGTGTCGCTTTCAGATAGAATTATAACTTTATTTTCTGTTCTAAAGCAGCTCTCCAGAGTGGAGCTAGCTAATGATTCAATCTTTTATTAGTGGGAAAAAAATATTTAATTAAAGTGATAGTTTGGTTTGCAGAGGTCAAAGCTTGATCTAGCTCAGGACTGTTTTGATTATCATAACCCTATACTGTATTTTAAGAGATTATGTTCTGAATAAAATAGTTTATACAAAAATAAAGCGTCTTATCACTTACCTTTATTTTGTTTCATATCCATATGAACTTACAAAAGGAGATGTTAGGCAGAATGATGTCATTCAGTTACTTTTTCATATAGCTAATTAAATGGTAAATGAGAGAGTTTCTCTGCCATCTCATTTTGTGTGCCAAATACATTTATTTGTATAAATTGTGTAATTGCAACTACATATGATTTTCAAAAGCTGAAGTGATTACCTTTATTTATTTGTTAGAATATGTATAACTCAATATTTTAACTAATTGCAAAAGCTGAATAATCAATCAATAAATGTCTACTGATTAATCAGTGAAATAATCGACGATTAGTCGCTCTAATAATCGCTAGATTAATCGATTATCAAAATAACCGTTTGTTGCAGCCCTACTCGTGCGTGTGTGTGGATCAGGTGAACGTGAGTCAGTCGGGTCACAGGCGCGGTCCACATTCCCACAGCAGTGACATATTGACAGGATCAGGTTCTGCAGACACACACGGATCTCACCTTTCCTTCAGGATGAAGAGAGCGCCCAGCTGAACCAGCACAGTGGAGGCAAACACCGCCAGCACTTCCAAACGCTCAAAGCTGAGACCACAAAACACACATCAACACAAACACCTGACACGACACGCACCACTGCAAGGACAGCTGCTGTGTCACTGAAGCTCTGGGGATGAGATCAGGAAGAACAATTCAAAGAGCAAGAGTAGAATACTGTTAACTATAACCTTTGACCGGGAGCATGTGCCGCCACAAAAAAAAGACGTGATATTATCAGGACATTGTGGAAATACACCAAAATAAACCAGAGATTGTTTTACTTCCTGTTTGATGTCTTTTTTGCCAGTTTTGGAGAGAAGCTAATCTCCAGAAACACGACACTCATAACTATACATTAAACAGACGTCTCCCTTTACTAAAAAACACAGACAGCTCTCTGTGTAGGACACCAGTCTGGCCAGCAACAGCACCAACAAGCGCGAGTTACACTTACACAGAATAAATGCAGAATTATGATGAACTTTACTCCTCAGATCAATTCCTCCAAACCTAGCTTGAGGTCAGATAAATGTGTACAGCTGTATGAAAATTGTCATTTTTATTAAATTAGACCAGTGTTGCGGACACGCTGATCTGGTCAGACACCATGCAGTGAAGGACAGACAGTCTTTCCAATGGCATGCACTGTATGAAGATGATGAATCGCCTCATTTTCACAACTTTCAAAACTCTTTTACGGAGCTTTGGTCAACTGAAAGTTTTTTTGGGAAGATGCTTTGTCAGCTGAACAACTGTCATGTTGTCAATCCACTGAAAACACACTGCACTTTTGCCCCTCGCAGCCTTGTTTTTATTCCTGTCAGAAATTAAATATGTGTCTATGCTGACTAAGGTCTACAGGCTTACACAAACTTTCAGATGGTGCTTTTATTAACGTTTGTTGAACAGTTTACTATGGTATCAGTACCAGAGCCATACAAATGCCATCTTGCATGTGTGTCCAACAGAGAGAAGAACTCTGAAGTGAGAAAATAAAGGCATTGATCTTTGAAGTATGAACCGTTCTTACCCAAACGAGTACACTTGACTGGGTTTCTTCATGGTCACCCAGAAACTCAGCAAACAGGTGATCAGACTGTGAGAGCCAAAGACAACAGCACGAGACATTAACAACCAAACTAAACGCAATACAACTATTGTTTCTTCCCTTTCATTCCTTTAGCTAGCCGGGTATGAACCAGTGTGCGGGCACATACAGTCAAACCAAACATTATTCAGACACCAGATATAACTTTTGATATTTTTTTACTAATTTTTGAACACCCAGCCTGTGTGAACGGCCTTAAGCCCACTAATGGTTAATTACACAATCATATAATGCCTAATCTTTATCTGGGTACTTTAAGCAAATCTGATTTATGCAATCGTGATTAATTTTTCTAAGTCTAAGTAAGATGTTTGTGTGAGTATTAGTATCTGCTAAACACAGAAACACAAGTGTGAACGTGGAACAAGTTTTTAAATGCAATTTCACCAACAAATGTCACTTACCTAAAGAGATCGAAGATGGTGAGGTATGTGTATGCGGTCAAGGCTGAAACAGAAGACAGGTATGTTGGTCAAGACAGCAGTCCTGTGACACAACTGTGCACTTTCAGAAAGAGCTGCTTTCAGAAAGTCCAGTGATGGCGGTGCATCTTTTGCATTATTGACATAATATTTTCCTATTTAATGCTATAAAGTTGATTTGACACAATCTGTATTGTTAAAAGCGCTATATAAATAAAGGTGACTTGACTTGCATCTCAACATCCCTATCGGTCATCCAGGAAAACAAGCGGTGATATTACAACATCTACACTCTAACAGCATTTCAATCTTTGGGTGATATTTGTCACCTACTAAATTACACCTGACTAAATGTAAATATCATGATATAGTTTAGCAATATCACACCAGCAAGAGTGATTCATTACTGAATGGATCCACAGTTGTGAACGAATCAAATGAGTCATTGATTCAGTGACTCATTCATAAAGGCAGTCACTAGCTTCGTTTCTGAATGAATCAGCTGTTTAAAAGAATTGGTTGAATGAATGACTCACTCATTAAGACAGTGACTCACCGCCACCTTCTGCTGCTTTTAGTTTCATACTTAATTGTGTATATATATATATATATATATATATATATATAAAATATTTTTTTCTATATGTGTGTGTGTGTAAAAATCTTTAAATTTTATTTTTATCTATATATCTATGTGTGTGTAAAACTATAAACTGTGTAATTAAAACTAGGGTTGGGCGATGTCTACAGTGAAACATTGCGATGGACGATGACATCAGCAGGGGGCGAGCGGGGGGAGAGGTGAGTGTCCGAAGCGTGAATCCTTATAAGGGAAAACACGATTCCTAACACCGTTTCAAAACAACACATTAAAATACTTCAGGTATTTAATGCACTGCCTCATCCAGACCTGTCCATCATCTCACATGAATGCAGCTATATGAGCTTAAAATTCAAGATATGAGGCAAAAAAGCACCCTCTTATATTTATATCAAAAAACAAAAAAATATTAAAAACACATCTGTTCCATCTTTATTTGACCCTCTAACTCTAGCACTTTCTATTCTATTTTAATTCTACTTTATCTTTGTATATATATATATATATATATATATATATATATAAAACATTTTTTAAAAATGCCTCAAAATATTTATTTCTGAAGCTAGGCTAATTTTTGTCATGTCTATTCAATGCTTTTCTCATCAAATGATCTTTTGGGGTAATTTCTCAACCAAAACCGATGTATGATTAATTTGTGATTAATTAGATTAGTTAATCGGCACATCATATCATTGAATAGACTACATGTTTTTATTTGCATGACAGCCCTAATACTAAGAAAATCACATTTTTACTCTCTATAATACAAAAGCAGTTGGTTATTTAGCAAAGAGTTGGTATTTTCACATATAGCATGAAATAAACAGCCTCTGCACAAGCACAGCTAACCCAGAGAGCAGTCGCTTCACTTCTGGAGATGATGGGAACGTGAATGCGCCACTAGGAAACACAAAACTGAATCTGCAACCACCTTTGGTTTTTCTTTTATCTCCCTTTAGTACGTGCCCATCAGCTTCAGTGAGTCTGAGTGTGTGTGGTTGTGTTTGAAGAAACACCACAGAGTGCGCTGGAGTCTGCATGCTTGTGACTGATCTTGTTAATATATATCTGTACAGCTCTAAATCTGTCCCTCAACATCTCTGAAACCTCATCCAGGACACCCAGACACTAATACACCAGTGCAGAGTCATTTACACACAGTCTTCTCTGAGGAACAAAAGCCAAACCTGACATCCTACAAGAAAGAAATACGTGTGGGTGAAAGTATGGTGCAATGACACGTGCTCAAGACTGATGAGGCAATGCATGAATAAATCCCAGAGCTGGGACGCCGAAGACACGCATCCCTGTCGCACACAGTGTGCAGATTGAGGTGACTTGTGTATGTTTACAGACCTAATCAATGGAGATGAAGACGCAGTGGTAAACCAAGCCAGGATCTTTAGCTGAATATTTAATAACATCTACAGGCCAGAGCATCAAAACACATCTGATCGTCCTCGAACCCTGACCTTCAGCCATCTCACTGCAGGCCTCGCGGGAGCCCAGCGCCATTAAAGCACTCAGCGCCCAGCGGTTATCCGAAACACAAGCGAAGCGCTCAGGAGCCTGCGAGTGAGGCCACAGTCGCAGCGGCCCAGGGCGAGTATCGGCTTTCTCTGCTAGCTGGTACTTTCGGTAAAAAAGATTTGCAAACTGCAGCGCTCAGCTGTCATCGAGTTCTGGAACACGTATCGAGCGGCTCGGCTCGGGTGTCTGTCAACGCGGCACATTAAAATAACAATAGATAGCTCCAGATGTAAACTAAAAGCTTTATTGACAAACTACACACCAACACCTGGCGGGAAAACGGAGACCAGTGGGAGGAAGTGGTCACGCGGAGGGGTAACCCGAGAAGCAGTCGAAAGACTGCTGCTCCTGCAAGAAATAACGGCCGGGCAGCACAATAAAAACATCCCGCTCCGCTATCACATCAAAACCTCACCATTACACAACAGCCGCACTCGACGGCCTCCTACAAGACAAACCACTGCAGATTCATATCACAGCGTACGGGAACCACGAAGCAATGCACGGAGGGATTTTATTTTACCACCGTAGACAAAGCCAAGGTCACGTGATCACTTCCCGAGTTGCTTCAGATCACCTTCAACTGTCCCAAACATCTCCAGACACACGCAAGAAGATCGAAGAGACTTGTGTCAACACACACCAGAGATGATATTTAACTGTGCATACTCGTCTCACATTTTCACATATAGATTAAGTGATAAATTCATTTTTTAAATCTCTAATGTTTTATTAAGAAATGCAACTATCATAATGAATATCCAGTTATCATGCTGTGCATGCCCAAATTCACTTTGTCAACATTCACACAAGCTGATATCACATTACACTTGAACTGACTGTAAAATATCTGATATGTGCGCAGAACAGACACATTCCACATGAACCCGATCCATAATATCGCTTTCTCCAGTGAAACGTCTGAACCACGTGGTGGAGACAACAGGAGACAGACTTTTTCACTGGAGGAAGCGCTATTCTGGATTATGGGCTCATATTTTAGTTAAAAACGTCTTAATGATGGAATAGTTTCAGCTTTTGTCTTCTCATCCTCTGGATTACTTGTGGACTCTCATTCTGACGGCACCCATTCACTGCAGAGCATCCATTGCTGAGACACTGATGCAATGCTGCATTTCTCCAAATCTGATGAAGAAACAAACTCATCTACATCTCGGATGGCCTGAGGGTGAGGACATTAATCTTCAGTTTTGGGAGAACTATTCCTTTAAACCACGATGAACCACTGGGGTGAGTAGAGCACGCTGCATTATTTGCAGTCGCACAGCTATCAGTTTACCTGCAGTCAGCTTGCGCTGCACATTCTAACGGTTCACTGTCCCACTGAAAAATGAAAGTTATCGAATGCATTCTAGGGTTTTAGTCAGCACGAAATCAAAATCGACCTGATTTGTTCGAGGGTACAGTGCGAGTTATGCAAATTTCGTCACCAGACGCTGGGCAAAGATGAAGCTTTCTAGAGTGCATTTGTCGACCGCATGCGTTCGCACACGCTATCAAATGGAGCATACTTTGAAGGCTGCGCATTCGACTGTACACATTCACTAGCGTACGTGTAAATAACTCAAGTATACTTTGGGCTTTAGATGTTACTGGTCATATTGTGAACAATGGTTTTTTGCACATATTTTTTAATAAAATGTTGAATCTTTGATCAGAATGTCATAGCGTGCTCAGTCGTGTTTAGATCGGCCTCCATCAGACAGGACTGTGAACTTCAGGAGAGACACACGACTCTCCACTCAGCTGCATGTGTGCTGTGAGACCTGTGACAGAGGTCAACACAGCTGCTCTGCAGGCCTCTGGACATCAGGTCCTGTAGCTGTCCATGTGAGACGCTCTCATCTGAGAGGCACTTCTTGTTCAATTTATTTTGGCTGTATCAACTAACTCAAGATTTAAGCATGAGAACTGCTGCTCTCGTGAACTCTCACGAACGCACACATGAGAGCAGCGGCCAAGCTCACGATTCACTACATTACACATCATTTTTTGGTTCCTTTCTCACTGAACCCTAAGACAGAGTCTGATCATCGCGGGCACTGCGTCTGCCGTCTGAGAGACACAGCAGCTCTAAAGGTGCTTCTTACATGCAGTGGCCATTGACGTTAAGATAATTTTACTGGAGAGCTCAATACATGAGTATCACGTTTCTTCTGCTCAAGACACAGCGGTGCTGAGTGACACTTCACACACACGCACCCTCTCACACACCCTCTCAAACTCACACACACGCACCCTCTCACACACACTCTCTCACACTCACACACGCACTCTCTCACACACACACACACACACGCACTCTCACACTCACACTCTCACACACTCACTCAGTCACACACTCACTCGCACACTCATATGCACTCTCACACACACACTCATATGCCACACACGCACTCTCTCACACACACACACACACACACACACACACACATTCTCACTCACTCACACACACGCTCACATATCGACTCACTCACACACTTGTACGCTCACTCACTCACTCACACACACTCTCACAAACTCGTACGCTCACACATCCACTCACTCACACACACACACACACACACACACACACAC
>NW_015542460.1:199761-206395 GCF_001515605.1 Sinocyclocheilus anshuiensis
ACACACACACACACACACTCATACGCTCGCACACAATCGTACGCTCACACATCATCTCACACTCACTCGTACGCTCACACACACTCGTATGCACACACATCAACTCACACACGCTCTTTCACTCACAAACACTCGTACGCTAACAAGCTTGCTCTCTCTCACACACACTCGTACGCTCACACATCGACTCTCACACACACACATCGACTCACTCACACATACACACGCGCTCTCTCTCACTAACACACACTTATACGCTCACACTTTCACACACAAACACACTCACTCACTCACTCACAAACTCACACACACAGAGCTGTTCAGAGAGAGACTTATTAAACATACCAGTCAGCAACAAGAGGCAGTGCATAACAGTGAATTCAGCATGTTTAAGCACATGTATTCATAAAGCTTAATAAATAAATGTATGAAAATTATAACAATAATAGTGCGCTATGAAATGTGTTATATTTATTTATTTATTTTTGGAATTCTGTGCTGTCCGTTTTAATTTGTCTAAAAACTGTGATAATCAAATGAATGCATATTCAACAACTTAATAAATCTTATAAAAGGTAACCAAATGAAATCTGAACAATTCCTTTCATTGTTTGGCAAAGTACTGCACAACAGAGGTTTGCTGTTAAAATTAAAACATGGATGATAAATGGTGGTATTGTGTGATATTTTTCTAGATTGTTGAAATCAAAAGGCCCTACATGACGCACAGAGGTATCTGCATATCCTCTCTATGCGGCATACAGAAATCTTCGGGTGTGTGGTCACAGTGTACTAGATAGATTTCAGTCAGATTTCAATCAGAATCGTGAATGATTATGATAATCCGCCAGATTCTGCAGATGTACTGCAGGTGTTTAATACACAGTCTGTTAATTCAGACTGAAACGTTCCTCCAGTACAGCAAACCCAGCTACACTGATCTAACTCCATCTGTGTGTCACACAGCAATCTGACGGTCAGATTAAAGTGGTGATCTCTGTAGTTTGGGGCATGCTGGGTAATGTGTGCTGAGAGTGCTCACCCATACTGTTGGTGGAGCTGCACCACATCAGCAGACAGGCCGTGCAGATGAGATTTAACACGGCGAACAGAAGAATCCTCCACGACTGAAACACAGTCACAGACAGCACTCAATCAAACAGTCCCTCGCCTCTATTCTCTCATTTCTGAGAAACCCTTCATGAAACGGCTTCTCGCTTCAGCAGCACTGCAGTCACAACATTGTGTGTGTGTTAGGGCTGTCAAAAAAATAATAATTTTGAATATTCGTCGACTTTAAAATAAAAATCCACATTCGAATGCAAAAACATTGCATTCGAATTTTAGGTGTGCGTTAAGGAATCTGTGTGTGTGTGTCTGTGTGAGTGTGCGAGTGTCTGTGTGTGAGTGTGTGTGTCTGTGTGAGTGTGAGTGTGAGTGTGTGTGTGTGTGTGTGTGTGTCTGTGTGAGTGTGTGTGTCTGTGTGAGTGTCTGTGTGCAGACAGCTGTGAGACGCTTGTGTGAGAAAACCAGTCAAACACTGACCCCTGCTGTCAGAAAAACAGCTATTCTATTAACACTTTACTTCATAAAACCAGTCGGTCTGGATTTCAGTAAAATCCTTATATCATAATCAATAAATGCTTGTCAAAACTTCCGTTAACAGTATGAAAGAATGCAAAAATATGGAGTTATTAGATATTAAATCTTATGTCTCTGCTTTATTGTCTCCATGTAATGAGCAGCTCGGTCCAGTGAACTCACCCGTCTGTCAGAGGTCACCAAACTAAACTCCTGCGCAAACCTCCCCAGGACGGAGCGGTGAGTTTTGCGGAAGGGATGTATCGTACCCTGCAGTAATGGACAGAGAGCAGATCAGTGCACAGCAATATACATTACCCACAATCCTGAGAGTCAGAGTTCACGGCCAATGAGCTCAGCAACGAGCGCACACTCCCATGATGCTTTGCCAATAATATACCTGAGTAAGAAAACATCCTACAAGGCATAAACTAATATTCAAAAGTTTAGGATCAGCAAGATTAAAAAAAATAAGACTGGAGTACGTTGATCACAGGATTAAACTTTATATTCACAAACTTATTTTAAACTGGAAAAAAAAAACTTGACAATATTACTGTACTTTAATCGAATAAACACAACAGCCTTGTCAAGCAGACTTCTTTCAGAAGCATAAAATATAATAATAATAAAAATAAGTAAATAAATCTAACTGGCCCCAAACTTGTATAAGAGGCTATAGACGAGTCTTACCAGCACACAGGTGTCCGCCTCACGCTTCTTTCTGTGCACCGGAGCATCTGAACATGAAGACACGGTGATTAGCGTCTGACAGGCCGCGTGAGGCGTTGATTAAACACACAAACACAGACACAGACACAAACACAGAGCTCAGACACAAACACAAACACAGAGCTCAGACAACACAAACACAGAGCTCAGACACAAACACAGAGCTCAGACACAAACACAGAGCTCAGACACAAACACAGAGCTCAGACACAAACACAGAGCTCAGACACAAACACAGAGCTCAGACACAAACACAGAGCTCAGACACAAACACAGAGCTCAGACACAAACACAGAGCTCAGACACAAACACAGAGCTCAGACACAAACACAGAGCTCAGACACAAACACAGAGCTCAGACACAAACACAGAGCTCAGACACAAACACAGAGCTCAGACACAAACACAGAGCTCAGACACAAACACAGAGCTCAGACACAAACACAGAGCTCAGACACAAACACAGAGCTCAGACACAAACACAGAGCTCAGACACAAACACAGAGCTCAGACACAAACACAGAGCTCAGACACAAACACAGAGCTCAGACACAAACACAGAGCTCAGACACAAACACAGAGCTCAGACACAAACACAGAGCTCAGACACAAACACAGAGCTCAGACACAAACACAGAGCTCAGACACAAACACAGAGCTCAGACACAAACACAGAGCTCAGACACAAACACAGAGCTCAGACACAAACACAGAGCTCAGACACAAACACAGAGCTCAGACACAAACACAGAGCTCAGACACAAACACAGAGCTCAGACACAAACACAGAGCTCAGACACAAACACAGAGCTCAGACACAAACACAGAGCTCAGACACAAACACAGAGCTCAGACACAAACACAGAGCTCAGACACAAACACAGAGCTCAGACACAAACACAGAGCTCAGACACAAACACAGAGCTCAGACACAAACACAGAGCTCAGACACAAACACAGAGCTCAGACACAAACACAGAGCTCAGACACAAACACAGAGCTCAGACACAAACACAGAGCTCAGACACAAACACAGAGCTCAGACACAAACACAGAGCTCAGACACAAACACAGAGCTCAGACACAAACACAGAGCTCAGACACAAACACAGAGCTCAGACACAAACACAGAGCTCAGACACAAACACAGAGCTCAGACACAAACACAGAGCTCAGACACAAACACAGAGCTCAGACACAAACACAGAGCTCAGACACAAACACAGAGCTCAGACACAAACACAGAGCTCAGACACAAACACAGAGCTCAGACACAAACACAGAGCTCAGACACAAACACAGAGCTCAGACACAAACACAGAGCTCAGACACAAACACAGAGCTCAGACACAAACACAGAGCTCAGACACAAACACAGAGCTCAGACACAAACACAGAGCTCAGACACAAACACAGAGCTCAGACACAAACACAGAGCTCAGACACAAACACAGAGCTCAGACACAAACACAGAGCTCAGACACAAACACAGAGCTCAGACACAAACACAGAGCTCAGACACAAACACAGAGCTCAGACACAAACACAGAGCTCAGACACAAACACAGAGCTCAGACACAAACACAGAGCTCAGACACAAACACAGAGCTCAGACACAAACACAGAGCTCAGACACAAACACAGAGCTCAGACACAAACACAGAGCTCAGACACAAACACAGAGCTCAGACACAAACACAGAGCTCAGACACAAACACAGAGCTCAGACACAAACACAGAGCTCAGACACAAACACAGAGCTCAGACACAAACACAGAGCTCAGACACAAACACAGAGCTCAGACACAAACACAGAGCTCAGACACAAACACAGAGCTCAGACACAAACACAGAGCTCAGACACAAACACAGAGCTCAGACACAAACACAGAGCTCAGACACAAACACAGAGCTCAGACACAAACACAGAGCTCAGACACAAACACAGAGCTCAGACACAAACACAGAGCTCAGACACAAACACAGAGCTCAGACACAAACACAGAGCTCAGACACAAACACAGAGCTCAGACACAAACACAGAGCTCAGACACAAACACAGAGCTCAGACACAAACACAGAGCTCAGACACAAACACAGAGCTCAGACACAAACACAGAGCTCAGACACAAACACAGAGCTCAGACACAAACACAGAGCTCAGACACAAACACAGAGCTCAGACACAAACACAGAGCTCAGACACAAACACAGAGCTCAGACACAAACACAGAGCTCAGACACAAACACAGAGCTCAGACACAAACACAGAGCTCAGACACAAACACAGAGCTCAGACACAAACACAGAGCTCAGACACAAACACAGAGCTCAGACACAAACACAGAGCTCAGACACAAACACAGAGCTCAGACACAAACACAGAGCTCAGACACAAACACAGAGCTCAGACACAAACACAGAGCTCAGACACAAACACAGAGCTCAGACACAAACACAGAGCTCAGACACAAACACAGAGCTCAGACACAAACACAGAGCTCAGACACAAACACAGAGCTCAGACACAAACACAGAGCTCAGACACAAACACAGAGCTCAGACACAAACACAGAGCTCAGACACAAACACAGAGCTCAGACACAAACACAGAGCTCAGACACAAACACAGAGCTCAGACACAAACACAGAGCTCAGACACAAACACAGAGCTCAGACACAAACACAGAGCTCAGACACAAACACAGAGCTCAGACACAAACACAGAGCTCAGACACAAACACAGAGCTCAGACACAAACACAGAGCTCAGACACAAACACAGAGCTCAGACACAAACACAGAGCTCAGACACAAACACAGAGCTCAGACACAAACACAGAGCTCAGACACAAACACAGAGCTCAGACACAAACACAGAGCTCAGACACAAACACAGAGCTCAGACACAAACACAGAGCTCAGACACAAACACAGAGCTCAGACACAAACACAGAGCTCAGACACAAACACAGAGCTCAGACACAAACTAGAGAAACTCGCTCACCAGACTCCTTGATGCTGATCACGTCCAGCGCCACCATGTCAGGCTTATCTGAGGGCGACACCTTCCTCTCGGTGACTCCAGACGGCACTACATCGGGTTTGTTGCTCAGACTCCTGCTATAATAATCAGAAACATGAATGTGGTATGGGTTCTCATGAGCCATAACAGACGTGGACGAACCGTCCAGCGCCATCTTTACTTCCGCTCACGTCGTCTTCTTCTTCTTCTTCTTCTTCTTCTTCTATCTTTCCGGCAGTGCAGACGCTACTGGGCGTATTACTGCCCTCCACAGGTCAAAGTTTGAACTAAATTCTTATATACAGTCCTGTATTATGCAAGAACTGAAGAACTACCTCAGAGATCAGTTTATGTTTATCACTGTGTCCAAACAAAGTAGTAACAGAAAACACTTTAACTCCAAATTCTGCCAATTTATCAAAAAGTGCTTTTCTTTCTCCATTATACTTCCTACATTCCAAGAAAACATGCCCTACTGTTTCCGTATTCCCACATTCACATAATCCAGAGATATGCTTTCCTACAATATACAAAAAGTAGTTTAACCCACAGTGGCCCAACCTCACGCTACACAGTTTAACTGCGTCAAGGACAAACACACCTTTCACGTCACACGCCGCGACCTGACCACGTGCTTCACGGCAGCCAATGACAATGCAGAGTTTCTATCAGTTTTTTTTTTCCAATCTTTCGGTTAACACCATTTTGTATGTTATTATTGTGTGTATAGAACTATGAAATAAAACTAAAACGAGAGAAAATTAAAAAACAGAGTTGGGATCAACAATATTTTCAATGCATTATTTATATATGTATTATTACAATGTACTAAAAGGAATGAGTGCGTTGACAAAATAAGTGTAAAGCAGTTTCAGGGTGACAGTAATAACATCTGACGTAAACCCGATTAACTGTATTTAAAATATAATAATAATAATGTTTTATTTTCAGTAACTTGAGGACTTTTAAATCTGACAGGAGTGAATATTTAGGCAGGAAATTACGTCATCCCGGCAGCGCGCCTGCGTCTCCTCGCTGTCCTCTGCTTGACGTCGCGTGCGTAGCTGCAGCACAGCGAGCGGTGTTTACAGTGTTTACAGTTTCTGCTCCACACGGACCGAGTTCACGTCGTGATTGTACCGTCCTCTGACTGACAATGGCCGGAACTCTGGCGCGTAAGGCCGTGGATCATCTCCGCAGTAAAGAGTTCAGAGATTATCTCATGAGGTCAGTGTTTCCCTGTGTTTCTCACGGACGAGTCAAACCGTGTGTGTGTGTGTGTGTGTGTGTGTGTGTG
>NW_015542460.1:206423-223111 GCF_001515605.1 Sinocyclocheilus anshuiensis
ATAATAACCGCAGAACCTGCTGAAGGACACGAGCTGCAGTACCGCTGCCAGCCTGTTTTACCCGCGAGCTGTGGCGCTCATAAACATTTCACATTTTACAATCATTATACATTAAGTAGAAATGTTACAGTAACTTTTTGTTTTGTCTTTGTGAGTGTTCATTTTGAAAGAGCAGACACTTGATATTGTATATTAACGATCTGATATAGCCTAGCACGTGTTATTAAGAAAGTGCTTGTTGTAACTATCATTAATGCTGGTCTCCTTTCATGATGGATCGGCTCTTCCCGTGGGATCTTCACCTCAGCACAGTAAGTTCATCACGAGTGAAATGAGATCTAATGGTGCCTGTGTCCCGGCGGTTACAGCAGTGGTTTGTCATGTTATTCCAGCACTTCTGGGGCCCGGTGGCAAACTGGGGCCTGCCCATCGCCGCCATCAGCGACATGAAGAAGAGTCCAGAGATCATCAGCGGCAGAATGACCTTCGGTACGTGACAAAACAAACAACAGCTTGTGCAACAGACGCATACTGTGAGGTCAAAGGAGGTGTTTTCACTCTTGTTTTAACAGCTCTCACCTGCTACTCGCTGCTGTTCATGCGCTTCGCGTACAAGGTCCAGCCCAGAAACTGGCTTCTGTTCGCCTGCCACTTCACCAATGAAGCGGCTCAGCTCGTTCAGGGCAGCAGACTTATCAAATACAAGTATGACACTTCTGATTTCTAATAGTATCTCATGTTTACCGTAAACATGCAGCTAGCCCATTTCGAGATGCGTAGTCTGGTTCTGTTAGACTGCAGTGTGCTCCCGTATTAACACATGATCTGCTTGTCGTTGTGCTCCTCAGCATGGAGAAGAAGATGGCCAAGTGATGAATGTGCACAGCGGTCACGGTCATGCTTTGGAGGAGACCCACGAATCTGTATTGCAACATCTGATCTGTTCTAACACAATAAATAATCATTCATATACATAGATGATTGGTTTTATGCTATTTTTCTCTGTTACACATATAACATTTCAAGCCTTACAACACAGCCTCGAAGGTTAGAGTTTGTAAGTAATGCAGAAATATTTGATTAATTTATTTCCATACATAATGCGATCAGTGTGTATGTTCAAAATGAATATGGAGAAAATAAAAAAAAATGTTATTATGCCTTTGCTTTTTTGAATCTGTCTGTCTGTCTGTCTATCTTGTCTGTCTATCTATCTATGTCTGTCTGTCTGTCTGTCTATCTATCATCTCTCTATCTTGTCTGTCTATCTATCATCTCTCTATCTATCTTGTCTGTCTATCTATTAATGTCTGTCTATCTATCATCTCTATCTTGTCTGTCTGTCTATCTATCATCTCTCTATCTATCTTGTCTGTCTGTCTATCTATTAATATGTCTGTCTATCATCTCTCTATCTTGCCTATCTATTAATCTATCATCTCTCTATCTTGTCTGTCTGTCTGTCTGTCTATCTATTAATATGTCTGTCTCTTCTGTTCGCCTGCCACTTCACCAATGAAGCGGCTCAGCTCGTTCAGGGCAGCAGACTTATCAAATACAAGTATGACACTTCTGATTTCTAATAGTATCTCATGTTTACCGTAAACATGCAGCTAGCCCATTTCGAGATGCGTAGTCTGGTTCTGTTAGACTGCAGTGTGCTCCCGTATTAACACATGATCTGCTTGTCGTTGTGCTCCTCAGCATGGAGAAGAAGATGGCCAAGTGATGAATGTGCACAGCGGTCACGGTCATGCTTTGGAGGAGACCCACGAATCTGTATTGCAACATCTGATCTGTTCTAACACAATAAATAATCATTCATATACATAGATGATTGGTTTTATGCTATTTTTCTCTGTTACACATATAACATTTCAAGCCTTACAACACAGCCTCGAAGGTTAGAGTTTGTAAGTAATGCAGAAATATTTGATTAATTTATTTCCATACATAATGCGATCAGTGTGTATGTTCAAAATGAATATGGAGAAAATAAAAAAAAATGTTATTATGCCTTTGCTTTTTTGAATCTGTCTGTCTGTCTGTCTATCTTGTCTGTCTATCTATCTATGTCTGTCTGTCTGTCTGTCTATCTATCATCTCTCTATCTATCTTGTCTGTCTGTCTATCTATTAATGTCTGTCTATCTATCATCTCTATCTTGTCTGTCTGTCTATCATCTCTCTATCTATCTTGTCTGTCTGTCTATCTATTAATGTCTGTCTATCTATCATCTCTATCTTGTCTGTCTGTCTATCATCTCTCTATCTATCTTGTCTGTCTGTCTATCTATTAATGTCTGTCTATCTATCATCTCTATCTTGTCTGTCTGTCTATCATCTCTCTATCTATCTTGTCTGTCTGTCTATCTATTAATATGTCTGTCTATCATCTCTCTATCTTGCCTATCTATTAATCTATCATCTCTCTATCTTGTCTGTCTGTCTGTCTGTCTATCTATTAATATGTCTGTCTGTCTATCTATTAATATGTCTGTCTGTCTATCTATCATTTTGTTCTTCACACAAAGCTATCAAAAGACACCAGAAGACATATATAACTTGTATGTTGTTGTCATAATGGAGATAATTCAATTCATGTGGAAAAAAGCCAGGATATTCTTAAAATAAATTGTGTTCCATGGAGTAAAGCCACAGAGCTTTGGAAAAACACGGGTGAATGAATGATGACAGGACTTTCATCCAGCTATGAATGAAATGTGCTTTCCACAGAAACACAGACTTGTCCAGACCAATTTTTTACAGAACATTTAATATTTGACAAACAAATACATTAACACATTTTAAATATAAACTAACTTGCAAGTGATCAAACATTGTTAAAAGAATACATAGAAAAACGTGAATGTTACTCAGTGCAAACATCAGTAAACAAATCGCAGTTTCAGTTGGTGTGGTGTGGTAATCTGGCTTCATTTTTATTTTATTTTTTTCATGTATGAGAAATCATTCATTTCAACTGTAAGTTCAGTAACTAAGAGTGAACGAATCAACGTTTTGCAACAGTTTCATAAGTCGTCAGCAGTGATGGTGAGATTAATGGGATTCCCCAGGACCAATCCCTCATCTTCATCCTCCTGCAATGAACAAATTGTCATTATATTGTAAAAACAATAGTAATCCATGTTTTGCAGTCAGCTTTTTAGAAGGAAAACACTTGATGTACAGGCTGAATCATGGCTAAATGGCATGCAGCACCAAAGAGCAGTTACTCACCTCATCTTTTTCTTTGTAGTCTTTCTCTGTGCCTCTGTACGATACCACATGGATGAGGGTGTATACTCTGTAATGGGAAATAACAGGGATTCACGTATCAAATAATCAAGTTCCATACATGTGAGTGTGTGTTTGTACATATATATGTATATAAAAGTAGATCGATTATTCAGGTACCAATGTGGCAGTACGTGATGTGAGTACTTTACCTGTGGTAAAGCATAGCCAAGAACTGAATGATGAGCAGAACGGCGAAAGACAGCAGAAACATCAAACTCAAAGGCTCCACCCTCAAGGGGTCTGGTGCCAAAGTTCCGTTAGGATAGTACTTTGGAATATTGATGCTCAGAACATCAGTGCCAATGGCCTGAAGGAAGAACGTTGCTACAACCCAGAGGACGTTAATTATGAAGTACAAAAACACTGCCTGCAAAACGAGAGAGAATAGTTCTCATTTAGTAAATGAAGTTACAGGCCTGGACAGATGAACTTTTTCATTTGTCAACCTTACCTTGTTCCGTAGAGACTTGAGCTCCCGTGTCACTTCCTCGAGATGAGCTTTGTCATCTTGTATGGGTAGTAGATAACGCTCTATCAGTTTCTTCCAGAAATCATGTTCATCCTGGTATAATAGGGAAACATATAAAAGACTTTACAGTTTGGGTGCAGTCGGTCAGTTAATTTAGCCAAATACATTACTTATCCGTTTATAATCTACTGAAGCTTTTCACAACATGATTAACCCAAGTAAATCTACATTATTTTTGATTATAGTTGATCTTGGAACAGTATTCCTGCCAACCAGTTAAAGCCAACCTAAGTTTATACACCAAAACCAATTCCTAAGCAATTCCTACTCATAACTGGTGGTTACGATTGGTGTTCCAGGCCCTAACCTTAGCCTTAGCCCCTAGCCATCAACATGAGGCTGGTATAACGCTAACATCGAATACCTCTGAAATTACTTAGCGTGATTTGACGAGTTTGGACATGTTCTTGGATCAACTTCCTTGCTGTTCCTGGAATAAGGTTCCTACTAAGCAATCAGATTTTAGGTGCAGGGTTGGCGTTAGGGCAGGGTTGGCAACTGTAGAGTTTAGGTCCAATCATAGTAAAACAAGCTAATCAAGGTCTTCAGGGTTATTAAAACTGTTTCCCAACCCTATTCCTGGAGGCACCCCAACTCTAAACATTTTTCAACTCCTAATCAAACACACCTGGGGCCTGTACCATGAAGCTGGATTAGCTGGCTAGCCAGGCCTGCGTTCAGCCCCGACAAAACGGTGCTAAATGTTTTTTAAACGGAAACGGTGGTGCGTTGAACACTCTTCTGATGATGTAAGAGTTGCAACTATGGAAGGCCATTCTTTGTGTTCTTTTTGAAGAATTTTCGGAGCCTGATGAAATCGGTATAAATACGTGTTTAATACTGCAAAATACGCTCGATGTTACAGTCACTGCCCTTGCCCTCCAGAATAAAAGAGAACATCCCAATCGAGTGAAGGGATTTGTGGAAACTGTGGTTCCTAATTATTGTGATCCAACATTTGCCTCGCATTTCAGGATGAAAAGACAAACATTTCAGGTGAAGGATAATCCACTTCTTACCTCCGAGACTGTGTTATGATCTATATGACCTTATTATTTGTATTGTGAGTATTAGGCTTATCATTATTGCTGATCACTGTTGTTGTGCTATGATATTGTAATATTTACCATTATATAATCAGAGGGGTATAGAAAAGTTTATGAAAGTGTCACTCCATAATACAATAGCAAAATATATAAATATGTATGGTTATGTTCTAGTTTAGAGATCGCAAACTGAAATTTGACCAATCATCTTCAAGAAAAGTGACACATCTCTGATGCAATAGAGCCACTCCCCCAGTTTCTCTTGCTCCAAATTAAAGGGCACTACATTGTAAAACATTTTTAAAGATAAAATCATCAGGCTTTTAGTGATGATTATTTATGATAACTATATGATTTATATATTTATTATAGCCTTAATCCATTACACAAGCCATATTAAAATAATAATGATTAATCTTTTATTTTAAATGAATATAACTATATACAGATAATATAGAATATAAATAAGCTTTAGAATTAAAGGATAAAGCTTTAAACATGACTACATTTGAGTCTCTTTATACCTATATATATATATATATTATCAACTATATAAACTAACTTCACAAGTTTCACTTGATATGGCAAGATGTTTTCTTTTAGTTGTCCTCTTTCACTGACAGCTCTTTCCACCTTGCTGTGTAAATGTATTTAAATTAATATTTTCAATTTTTTAATCTATGGCAGTGAATTGCGAGAAGTGAATCACAGTTGAAAGGCATGTGATTGGCTGTTCATTACTGATGTCACGCTTTCACGTGCACGAGCTTCATTAACTCAGGATCAAAGCCTGAGTTGACAGAGAAAGTTGATGGTCAGCATCATGGTACCAACAAAGCCAGATTGGTTTGGTTTTGTCAACTCAAAACTAATCCTGTAACCCTGAGTTTGTTCAGCCACTATCATGGTACAGGCCCCTGAATCAACTCAACAGCTCATTAAGAGACTCCAATATCTGCAAAGGATGGGTCAGATAAGGGAGACATCCAAAACGAGTACTACTGGGGGTTGGCCACCCCTATACTGGAAAGCTACAGACAGGCTCCTCATTGCAGCTAAACTCTGGACCAGAGTTGCCCAGCCCTGGTTGCTAGGGGGTAGTTTATGGTTAGCTGGAGTTAAGGTAAGTGTTGTGTTTGATGCATTGATGGGAATGGAGATCCAGGAACATGTCCTACTTGTGTAAATCTCATCAGAACATCAGCCATCCAAAAAGCATTACCTCAGATAGCTTCTCAACCTGTGGAGCCACAAGTGTTCTTTCGATTGCCCTCTTGACGCGTCGCTCCAGTCTCTGCGCTCCATTCTCGATGCGGTTGGACTTCACGATGCGCCTGGCGGCTTCATTCAGGGCATACTGCAGTTCCTCCAGCTGACTCACACTCAACACGTCCTCGGGACCCACTTTATCCCTCAGCTCCTCGTTCAGGGTGTCGGTGAGAATCGACACCAGTTCCTCGCACAGATCCTCCTTGTTCTTGTTTCTCAGTGTGTATCGGATCTGCTCCTGAAGGTTTCTCTTCAGATTTGCATACGTCAGTTTCTTCAGGAACTCTTTCTTCACGGGCTCCACCCAGTCTGTCCGTTTGAATAAGAACGACGTAAAAACAACGATTCAACGCACAGACCAACTCTACACCCAGAATAGGGTACATATAAGGAGTGTATGCAGTTTGAATCAGAGATTCTCATTCCATTACTAATCTGAGACACCCATTTAGTTCATAAAACACTGTACTGACAAGATGATCATGAATTAGAGCGATACCTGTAGGAATGGATCGAAAAGATGTCATCTCTTACCACTCTCAGGCACAACATCTTTTGGCTCCAGAGTATCGTAATCATTGTAATAATCATCATCATCATCATCATCATCGTCGTCATCGTCATAATCTGTGTCATCATTAAATGGGTCGTTTTTTTTCTCACAGCTTTTGGAACTCCCACTGTAAGATTAATTTGAAGCAACCGTTGGGGAAAAAATAAGAATGTTTCTGCTGCAATGCAAATGTAATCCAAATACATTTTCATATTCTTTACCTTCTATCAGAACAAGTGTCTTTTTCCTTGTAGTCCTTGTTGAGATTCTCTTTGGACTCCTTCTTATGAGGCGTCTCCTCGTTGTAGTCCATGATGCGTTTGTTTGCATCTAAGCTGCTCTGGACTTCATGGGTGCTCTGAGCCTTCGGCTCGTCTGGCTCGGTCTTGGTAGCAGGTGTGTTTGGATTGACGGCTTGCTGGATTTGTTGAAGGATTAGATTTTCGGTCTCCTGAGTGACTTGGATTTTCACATCCCAACAGCACATTCTGCAGTCGCGATTGCACACGACACCCACTTGCTTTTTCTGCTCCTTGCCCTTGTTAGATTCTCGAGTGCCCCAAGATACAATGTGCATGTTGACTAGGGAATATATCGTGAGTAGGAGATATCCACTGGGAATGCAGATGAAGTACATCAGACCGTAGATAATCAAAGTGCACTCTTGAGGGTGAAGGATGGCTGTCACCATGTACAGGATCGCACCAGACACCAGGAAGAGTCCAGTGGGGGTTATAAATGTTCCCTGTTTAACCATGTCACCTAAAATAAGAAGTCCAATAAAATGGAATATCACCAAGCATGTTTTCAACACAATTTAAAATACAAAAAAAAACAATAATTAACAATGATTACCAATAATGGAGAAGAAGGATGCAGTCATCAGGAATGCATATATGACACTGAGAATGGCAGCAATTGTGATTTGGAAGTTGGGTTTGGCCACAAAACATATGAGCATGTAAACAGTTGGAGGTATAACAGCAATTACTATGGAAAGAGTGCCTTCAATTCCAAACACAAATTGGAAAGCTCCTAAAAAGGAGGAGAGAAAGAAAAGAGACAGTTAGCAGACTTTGCACTCCACATCAGTTTTCATACTTTTATATATTCACACAGATGTATTCTACACACAGTTCAAGTTGGTAAACCAAGCTGCATCTTGGGGCATGGTTAACCATCTCAACCAGTTCTCTACCAGATTAGATAATACACAAGCCCTGAACAGGTTGACCAGATGGTCTACCAGGTCAACGTCAGCCCCATCAGAAGCTGGTTTTAACTGACTTTTCCAGCAGGGCAGTTGAACCACCATAACACATTTTTCCCCAGTCTTTAAATATTTACCTGCTATCATGAGGGTGACAGAGGCAGGTCCCAGGATGGAGGAAGCCACAGTGAAGATCTGATATAAGATGTAGAGCATGGATATGGAGGTGTTCCTCTTGACCGTGTCTTTCCCGCTGTGGAGCAGATCGAGAGTGTTGGCCAGTGTTGAAGGACCCCATCGACGCCTCTGGTTGTAAAACTCTTTGAACTCTTGCGGTGAGTTGGTGAAAGCATCTGAAGCAGCGTTATACTCCACCCGCCAGCCCTGCTGCAGGAGAAGAGTGCACAGCCAACGGTCCTCACCTAAATGTGAACGGTTGAGTAACATGGTGAACTGGTGGGGCATAGAGGAACCTGACTCAGCGATAATCAACTACACAGCAACATCAGATGCAATAAGTCATAGACATCTCGCTAACCATCTGCTTTACTGAATAGAGGTGCTGTGTTGACTTGCAACTGTTATTTCAAGGATCTATTTCTACTTGATCTAACCCAAACGTTGATATAACCTTTTCATGTTGATTAAGTTACATTTTAGCTTAACTTTAAATAAGACCATTTAATTATAGATGTTACAGCAAGAAGCACATTAATTTGTGTTACCTGAAAAAACAATCTTTTATGTAACATGCTCTGTGAAAAACATTAATCGTTTCGATTCCTGCGTAAACACATTTATCCCACCTCTCTTCATTAACTATTCAGTAAAACGTTTATTTTGCATCTAAAACCACATTTGGTACTTTAAATGCTCCATTTTTCAGTCTGAAGGAAAGCTAATATTTTGTAATATAGATAGTTTAGTTGTGGTGTCAGAAATGGGAAATGATTATTCTTAACTCATTGAAAAACAAAACTGATCGTATATGGAAAATGCATGCATGTTTGCTTGTGAGTTTTCGAAGCGATCCTCCCACGAACATGCAGTATGATTAAAATGCCATGTTAAATGTGCATAAGTGAGTAAAGTGGGGGACAGAGAAGGAAATTCTAAATAAACGAATGCTAGCTGCTGCTGAATTTTGATGTAAAATATTCTATCCATGTCAAATGTGTAGACATTAAATATTATTCTTTGTTATATATATACAGGTAACATGGCATTGACATGTCGGGCGAGTCATTTTTTTTCTTCAGGTATTCCACTGCAGTGGGGTGAGATCAGTCCCAAAAGAAGACACATTTTCACGCATTAGGCATTTATGACAAGTGTACATACATACCAGGAAAAGACTATTCGTATATACTGTCTCATTGGATGACAAGATAGTAAAGACACATGTATGAGATAATGAAACTGCAAGTTATTTATTAAGCATAAACAAGACTTCTAGTGGATGGTTAGCATGCTAGTGAGATATCCAATGCTACAGAAACAGGAAGGGGTTCTGAGCCTGAGGAAGGGTTTACCTTGATCATACTGTACATACTCAGAGGCTTGTGTGGCTTTGGTTGTGTATCGTTTCAGGACGTTGTCGTCCATCAGTGCAGATCCTCTGAACAGACTGAAACAGCCTGGACTGCACAGAACCGACCCAAACACGTGCTCCGCCGTCTTCTGAAGCCAGTGACCCACTGCGTACTCGAACTTCTGATACCACACCATTGGGCCTGAAACATCACATACACAGAATCGCTGTTTTGAACAATGGAAAAGTGGAGTGTCGTGCTCATATTGCATGTGAGCATTTTTATATTCAGGTTATGTCTTTCAGATAGTTATCATATTGTAAACGTTGATTTGCGTGTTTTGTTGAGATTAGTTATTTGATCTTTTCGATGGCTCTTTCTACTCTGCGGTGTTAATATAAAACTGCAGTGACTGCCAGGAATGGTTTATGTCAGTGGACTTTGTATGTTGATCAGAATTTAATTAGCAGGGATATAAAAGGGCACGCCATTATCTTTTATAGAATCCAAACTGCTTATTCTTTTTTCCGTTAAGTCAGGTACAGGTTTTTGTAAGTGTTATGCAATTTGACATCCTACATTTTCTTATAAGTAAAGCTTTTTTCAGAAGATGACAATTTCTGTTCAGTTGTTTGATCTGAACGCAGATAAGTTTTACCCATTCCTGTGGGGTGGATGCGTCCACAGGCTGCGCCCACGGTGTCATACATTCTCAGCCGATCCACGAGCAGAATCAGAGCAGCGGGTTGGAAGTCTGTGTCTCCATCCAAGGCCATGATATATGTGTTGTCATCAGATATGTGCCTCCTCTTGCTGTCATTGTCATAAGAAGGTAGTAAATAACTCTCACCATCTAATGATATGAGACTGGCACGACATGGGTTGTTTTGTCTCTGTAAGAACACACAGTGTCAAAAACAGAAAGTGATTTTCAGCAGGGCTTAAAAATGAAAAAAAAACAAAAAACAATTAAATCGCTTCGCTCCGAGCAGAATCAACATTATTCTTTACTCAAAAAAAAAAAAAAATTCACGAAGAGAGTCTTAGTCTGGTATCTTGCATCTAGTCATAGCCAATACTGCATAATCTTTTATAACCAGATTTTGGCCAAATATTTTAAACGAAAGGAAAAACTGTCAACACTTTTAAGAAATGTAAGTATTTATTCAAGAAAATGTTCAAAATTTAAAATGTTTCCATTCAAAGCGAAACTGAAGCCTACGTCTCTCATTAGGCACAAATCCAAATGTTTCCATATGTGCAACGTATCTGGATGGTAAAATATTATTTATTATGTAAACTATAGGCTGTAAAACATGTATGTATGTATGTAAAACATCATCCTTCATATAAGCTATCCACCTTATTTTTCCCATAAAATCGGGCGTGGACTTTTGTATATTTTATGTGCGAGGCTTCTGGTCTCATCCGCTTCCAGCTATTTTTGGCTGTACAAAACAGCTCGTTTTGCTGCTTGATATTGCAAACTGGTGTTTCTTGAGCAGTTTTACAGTTTACTGCACTTTGTTGTTATTCTCGCTATTTCCCTACAGCGGCTAATGAACCGGAAGTCTTGCAGATTCACAGAAAATGGATTACTTCCGCGGTGAAACATAAGGTGGATAACAGCGCGGTGGTCACGCTGAACGGATACTGTACTACGGACTATTTAAATTGAGCAGTGTAACTTTTTATATGTTTCTTTAACTCTATTTTTTATCACTGCATTGTTTTCCCTTCTAAGAGAGGAAACTGTATATGACCGTAATTTATGGTCATACAGATAGAAGCAAGACATCAATCAAAACTGTGAAGCTTTTGCAAAATAAAGAAAACCAGCAGGATGCCGCTTTCTGCCGTCTTGGTTTCCTTACCGCGAACTTTGGTTGTCACAATGAATGAAACTCAGCGCATTTCTTTCTTTCGTTTTGCTAATCTGTTAATGATTTAAGTGCAATATATTGGGTGTATAGGCCTATATATTTCTTTTTTATGTATATAGTTTTATTATAGTTTTAGTTTTATATATAGTTTTATTCTGCAGGTGTGTGATGTGACCTTGTGTGAATCCATGTTATACACTAACCAGCAATTCAAAAAACGTACTGTTATTTTCTGAGGGTTTTTGACATTGTATCCTTTCCATCCAAGCAGGTAGTACAGGTACATGATCTGAAAATGCACACACGCTCAGTCTGGTTCAGGTAAACGTTCAAAATTAACAGTGTGGCAAAGACTGAATTATTTGTCATGCTAAGGAATAAGACTTTGAGATTTACCTGTGACCATCTCTTTTTGTTTCGAATCAGTTGTTTGTCTTTAAGATGGACGTAAAGCATGTTTCCCTCTGGCATGACAATCATAAGACGACCACCATATGGTGTTTCAATGATGGAAACTTCATCAGGCTCCTTATTTGTAAACACCCTTACAAAAACAGTGAAATTTAGTTTACAGTTGGTTGTGAAATGTATATGTATATATATATATATATATATATATATATATATATTATATACCAAGCTTTGCCTTACCTGTACACCTCCATGACTACTTGTATGAGGTCGCAAACATAGGAGTTGACAAGCTTTCTCTCCGTGTCTTTTTCTAACATGAAGGCATCGTCAACATAAATATGGCACTCAAAGTCAAAGCAATCCTTGTGTTCCTCCTTTGGATCCCCTCGGTATCTGTCCAATCTGAAACCAACAAACAAGCCAGATGAATGGAGAACTGCAGCCGGTCATTTGAAATCCCTTAGGTGAAAAAAAGCCTCAGTGATCATTTCTTTGCTTAAAAGGGGTTTCAACCAACTGGGCTTTGAGCTGAAATACATGTATAATACTCATCCATCATAAATACCTGAACATTGAAGTCATGATTTTTAGCATCTCATCGTATGTTTCATGCCACATTGTTGCACAAAGGTAAATGACACAGTTTTCCACTTCATTGTTACTACTACTACACGACAGAAAGAAGGAAAGGAAACAGTCAGATTTGGACTAAATTCGTGCACTTGTACTGTATTACGTGTATCATTTCAAATACATCATGGTTTTATATGTACCTCTCCTTGTTTGCCGTACGAACCACTTTCATTTTCGTGTTCAGCAGCATAGAGAGGTCAATGAAGGCAGATTCATACAGGCGGCGTACGAAAAGTTGGGACGTGCGTTCGATTCTCTGTACCTTTATTTTCCAGACGTAATACGTGCATGAGACCAGCCCGAGCCACATGCAGACCCCCTCCAGTGCCAGCATGGAGAAAGGCCACATGGCGTTCGGGTTGTTGAGTGACGTTTTGCAGATACTATAGGAAATTTCCAACATTATAACCGAGGTTTTATTGACATCCTTGAGAGCTTCAAGTTCATGACAAAATGGCCAGAAAGGAGTATGAATTGTAAAATTGTTGCCGGAGCTATATAAGCTAGCAGTTTCAGATGAAGGGACCAAACTCTCAGCTTGCGTCAAGAAAAGTATTATGCCCAGGATTAGTGTTGCTGGACCAGTTAATGACACAGGCAGAGCAAAACCAAATCTCATCGCGTGGATCTTGCAGGCCACGACTCCAAACCAGTGGCACGCAGCAGAGCAGAACGCCTGCAGGGAAAACAGCCCAAGGCCTATCTCTACTGTGCCTTTACTGGCTTTGGTGAAATCATTCCATACAATGGGAGTCTCAGCAATCAGGCAGTAATACAGAAAGTACACCCCCAAAGTCAGCGCTATTCGAATGAGGCTGGTGAACAGATAAACGGCATCTCTGAAAGTGTCCAGTTCGCTGAGCATTTCCTGAATGTTAGTGCTGGCCTGAAAAGGGTTCTCCCACCAGTTCAGAGAAACCAGCAGCGATGCAAAAATCGCAATGCCTACATATATGTAACAACCTTCTACTTGTCCTGGGACAAAAGAGGATTCTCTCACGTAGTAGTCGACCACCAGTAGAACGTAGCCGCTGAGCACTAGGATGAGGGAGCATATGGGGTAGAGGATCATCCAGCTCTGCGTCTGCAATCGGAAGGCGATCTGAAGCACGGCTGAAAGGATGCAGATGCCTCCGGGGATGCTGAGGTTTGTGAGAACATCAAGCTTAGGCATCACAATGAGCACCAGTATCGCGGTCCCGACTGCCACCAGACTCTCAATCCCACACATCTGCAGAAGCATTAACAACAATCATTACATGTGCACACTGAGGCTTCCATTGCATTCAAGGTATACGTTTCACCGGTTCATGCATGTTTGAGATGCAGGAACTACACCAGGAGTTACTCCTCTGCCATCAAGTCATCATTGTTATATAACAGCACGAGCAGACTAAGTCAATAGTCCATTGATTCATGGGCCAATGTCTTGCATGTGACTTTCCTCTTTTCATTCCTCATCACCCACTTACAAACCCACATATTAGGAACTGTTAGACTAATTCAATTCTTTTCCTATAAAATTTGTAGAAAGCAGTGTTCTCCTGTGTTAATCTGCATCATGTCAACTCACGATACCCAGTGTCCTTGTGTTCGGGGCCACGTAGCTTTTGAAGACGCACTTCCACAGAGACTTCAGGAACATCAGCAGGTTTGGCATCACTAGCACACACATCAACATCAGCGTGTAGAACTGTTTGTCCACGTTGTTTCTCAAAGACACTGGACTGGTCAGAGTGGTCAAGACCAGCAGAGAGCCCTACAATACAAAAAATGCCTTTAATGCGTTGGATCACTACACGCAGAATCATCTGTGAATCACTGAATCTTCAGTGTTGTGTGAGCATGACAATGTCAGCAACTGCAATAAGAAACAAGGTAACACTTTATTTTAATATGATGTAGTTACACGTTGCATGCACTTACTCTAGTAATGACAGTAAGTTATGCATGATTACAAGCAACTAGCCCTTAACCTAACCCAAGCCTTAATCTTAACCCTATAGTAAGTACATGTTGTTAATTAATATTACGCAGTAATTATTTATATGATTACACTGTAACAACATCACCTTGAATAAATAAATAAATAAATAGTAACCAGACACAAATTAGAGTCACATTTTGTTACATTTTATCTTTATCAAGTGAATAATGGTTATTTGTCTTCAGCAAGTCATTCTTGGTCTTTGATCAATTAAGAATTGTAGCATTGACAACAATATGCATGCCTGAACTATGACTACGATAGAAGAAAATATATCCTGATAACAGACTAATATATTTCAATAAGTCAACAGTGCGCTCACAGAAACTGACATGAACGTATTTAATCATGAAGGCTCCAGATGTTTGTGAGTTCCTGTGAATGTACACGTCGCTGTTATCCTCCATCAATATTTAAGAGCATGTAATTCACCTTGCTCATGACCCCGCTGACCAACACGAGCAGGCCCACAATAACGGCCACCAGGTTCTGCAGAATCTGAAAGCATATTCTCTTCTTCTCTTTTTCGGCTCCGATCGGGTTCAGCTGGAATGGGTCCCAGGTGTCTCTGTACAGACAGTCATTGTGAAAGGTAAAAACTCGGACTGAAGTAAAGCAACTGTGAAGTGGTGTTTCTGAGGGCTGATGAATGTGACACTTGTGCGTTCTCCTCACGATTAAATGTGAAATCAATGCATTGCATCCATTCAGTGTGGTGTGTAAACAAACGTGTTTGAGCAGTGCCTCCTCAAATCATTTAGATGAGCAAACAATTCATAAATAAAACAAACAAACATAATATTAAATATGAGATGAAACAGAACAGATAGTTGTCAGTGCTTGTGCTAGATTAACAGCTTTGATATGCCTGTGCAGCTCCCATACCCAATCATTATTACTGCTGCATATCAGGACTAGATCTTCCAGTGGATCGACGCCATTGCATTAATTTGCTCACTAAAGTGACATATTAAAACAATTTGTGTCCGTATTATTTTTAATATGTAGTAACCATATTATATATGCAATAAGGCTCTTGAAGCCGTGCTGTATATTGTGAATACAGACAGTCACACTTAATAACATAAATTCACGATATGACACTCTCACACTTGGCTTAACGCACTCTTAAGTGAGAGTGGCGTGTTGCATGCACCACTGACGTGTGACATTTTCTGTTCGTATGCCAGCTGATATGTATTTATATAAATATGTATACATTTAACTATAGTATAGTGTATAATAGTTGTAAGTGTTATATATGAGCAATATCACTCGAGTACGAGAGCGATACCGGCTCTATATCAGCATGGCTGGGATTAGGCCGGAGGCAATCACAGCCGCTGATATAGAGCCGGTATCGCTCGAGTACAAGAGTGATATTGCGTTTATACAACAGTTTTTGTGCGGAACTACTTCCTTCCGCCACGGATTCAAAGCTCAAGTTGACAGTTAAACATACGTCACTTTTAGAATTGGTATCAAGGGCATGTGCTGCTTCAGTTAGAAATAATGAGGTTATAAGAGAGAAACCATCCAAACGAGAGAGAGAGAGACCGCGAAGCTAGACGTTTCTTCTTATATTAACTAACGTACTCTACGATTAGCTCAGTGAATAGAATCTAAATTAATTGATTTTATTCAAATAAAGAATACAATCTTTTTGATGTAACATTACTGAATCAACCAACGAAACTAAATTTTAAGGGTAAGATCAGGTAGAAATAGCAAGTAGAAATACAGGTTACCACTTTTTACAGTCCACACACACACACACACACACACACACACACACACACTCAATTGAAAAACGACTTTAACCTAAAAAGTGGCCAAAGCCTCACAGTGTTATAAAATTATAGAGGGAACATTGCAAAAGATTACTATAAACAATTAATACTATCAGTGGCACATAAAGATTGACTTTAAAACCTACCGTGAGCTCATCTTGGTGACTTTTGGCATGTTCTTGAATGAATTTGTACCTAGGAATTTTCATGCTTTAATTTTGAACGAGCAACACATTTTTCAATTTGGGAAATAAAAAAAATCTTAAAAAGTTTGTATCTTTGTATATATTTTGTATCATGAAAGGGCGTTCCTGTAGCGATACCAGTACAATATCTCACGGTTCTCAACCAATCAGATTTGAGAACCAGAACGAACTGTTGTATAAAAATCAATAACATGCTAAAAAGACAGTAACAGGAAAAAAATGCACCTAACCCAAACCACATAAAGACAAAGGGAATGTTATTAATATTTCCATATTACATCTATATTACTACTTAGTAACATATTACTAGTGGTTTCATTGTGTGTGTGTGTGTGTA
>NW_015542460.1:224013-235502 GCF_001515605.1 Sinocyclocheilus anshuiensis
AATCTAAATTAATTGATTTTATTCAAATAAAGAATACAATCTTTTTGATGTAACATTACTGAATCAACCAACGAAACTAAATTTTAAGGGTAAGATCAGGTAGAAATAGCAAGTAGAAATACAGGTTACCACTTTTTACAGTCCACACACACACACACACACACACACACACACACACACATGTAATTTAATTCTAACTACTTGTAATGTCCTAATGACAGTGTGCCTTTACTAGTGTAACTTTAATCTGGCTGTGTTGTTCAACTTGAAGCATCTTATTCAAGATTAATGTTAAATGAAATATTTTAAATATTAATCTAAATCAGTCAATAAAAATATTAAATATATGAAATCTGTTGTTGTATGAATGTGGTACTGCGTTTATCTTTCAAATAAAAGCACTGTTTTGTATTCATGACGAATTCAACATATTTTACCTCAGTAAATGAAATGAAAGCATTTTTAAACCGTCATATGTAAACGTATGAGTGATTATATTAGTGTGAGATGGCATGTCTTTCACCTGTGACGGCCTTCTCTCTTGCGTCCCCGCTGCTTCAGTTCCTCCATTTCTGAACACCGACGCTCACTCCATGAACCGGTGTTGGGTTATGTTGTGCTTACCAGACAGAGCTGACTCAAATCTCACCTTAAGTGATGGGTGCAATATCCGTGCCCCATAAAAGAGTTCAAAGATCTGTGAGATTCATCCCAACTCAACATCCTTATTACATCCCTGATCGGAAAACATATGTATGACTCGGACCAAAGTTCAGTCATACTTTTAACATAATCATAATATTCTATTTATTCTAAAGTAAGAATATAATGTTTTGAACGATTTACAAATATTGAATTGAAGGATTAATTAATAGAGATAAGCACTGAAATTACAAAAAGTCATTACGCAGAAGTTAAACCAAAATGATATGAACTGAGACATCTTTATAGTGGATGTGCTTGATCACTTTTCCTGTGGCATGCTATGTTTTAATGACAGCGAGGAGTGCTATAGGTGCACAACAAATCATCTTTAAACTAAACTGCAGATCTCATGTTATGAGGAAATATTTTTAGTGAGAACAATGATCAATGATGCACACTTACTAAGATATTATGACAGACACTGCTGGATTCGGTGGAACGGTCTATTTTCTGGTTTGAATAGGTCCAGTGATATCTTACTGTACAACCACAGCTGCACAGAGGTGTTGATGGCGTGTGAAGGCATCGCCACAACATTATGAAAACTACCACTGTATTTGAAGGACACAACTTGAAATACTTTGTTAGTGATGCTCCAAGGCAGACAATTGTATTTACAGTGCAATAAACATAGGCCTATCTGTTTCCACTAAAAATAGCTGAAAGATGTTCACCTTATCAGCAAAACTGTATAAATTATATTTGATTTGAATTGTTTAAAACAATACTATTATAAATACTACACAATACATACTATTTGGTCAGTGGAAAAGAATGAGATCAACTCTATTCTAAAATATTAATCTGAGAACTGTTTTAAACAGTTTTGTTTTTATGGACATTTTGTTATATTTATTCTAAAACATAACAAGGTTAATAAGGCAATAAAAATAATGTATGGCACAAATGGCATTTATAGTCCCTATCTCATATTTCCTTAAAGGGGTCATATGATGCGATTTCAATTTTTCCTTTCTCTTTGGAGTGTTACAAGCTCTTGGTGTCACGGTCTTGCTGTGCCAGAGAACAGGCAGGACGACGAGGATGCAGACAGATCGCCCCCCTCCCGGAAGGCGCATCCCGCGCCGTAACAGTATCATCGGGGGGCAGGGTGGATCAGGGAGCCATGGCGGATCAGGGGACTCGGGAGGCCACGGCGGAGCAAGGGACTCGGGAGGCCATGGTGGATTCTCCGTGGCCTTGGCTGGCTCGGCCACGGGTATATGGCCCCCCCCCCAAATTTTCTTGGGGAAATCTAGGAATCCTGGGGGTCGCTCTGGAGGAGCAGGCTCTGGTGGGCGCTCTGGAGGAACGGGCTCTTGAGGGTGCTCTGGAGGAACGGGCGCTTGAGGGCGCTCTGGAGGAACGGGCGCTTGAGGGCGCTCTGGAGGCGCGGGCGCTTGAGGGCGCTCTGGAGGCGCGGGCACCCACTGGGGCTGGAACTGACACTGGGGTGAGGATAGGAGCAGTGAACTCCAGGGGCAGCGCCATGTCCAGCAATGCTGAGAGGCCTGCGGCCGGCGGGCATGCGTCGGTGGCGGCCGGCGATCTCGACTTCCGAGCAGCCGGCGATCGATACCTCCAATCGGCCGGCGCTCTACGGACCAGAACCAGCTGCCTTCTCCAACACAGCTCGTTAGCCATCATTTGTGTTTGGTCAGTTATTCTGTCACGGTCTTGCTGTGCCAGAGAACAGGCAGGACGATGAGGATGCAGGATACACAAACACTTTAATAAATTCACAATAGGAGCACACGCACAAGGTAACATTCACAATAACTGACAAACTGGAACACAATGGACAGGAAAATACACCAATAATGTTCTTTTTAGCAGCATCATATGACCCCTTTAACATCTTGTACCTCTGACGGTGTTAAACATGGAGTCACGTGGATGGGAGTATGCATGGAAATTATATGCAGATGAGGTTATGCATAGTAAAACTAGGCGTTGTAAGCTCCTTATATGGTTATTTCGGGCAGTAGATGGGATTTATGATTTACGTACGCGCAATCTTCCCCTGACTGGGATTTATTAAGTAATTTTTCGCAAAATATAGCTTTTGTGCGTACGTACACTTTTAGGATGAAATCTACGTGGAGTTTTATAAATGAGACCCCTGAATGTGATTGTCTTAACTGTGGAGTGAACTAGCATATATAACAACGTTTTACTTAATGTATCACTAATATACCTTTTATTAGTGTGTACAAAATGTACAAAGGTGTATTTTTGGAGGGTACTGCCTTAGTACTGTATAGCAGTGACTGTCATTATGGAAAAGAGGTACTTTAATACTCTTCTAAATACAGTAACAACATGAGGGTGAGTAAATAATGCCAGGATCCTCCTTTAGGGTTGACTATTCTGATTATTCTTGGTTTAAGGCGTTGCAAGCTCCATATGTGGTGATTTCTGGGAGGAGACGGCGTGGAGATGCACGTACACACAATCTTCCCGACTGGGATTTATAAAGGGATTTTTGCACAGGTTCTGGCGTACGCATGGTTTTGTAAATCTGAAAACTTTTGTGCGTACGCACACTTTTCTGACAGGATCGGTCATCTGGGGCTGGATCTGATATTTCTGGTGTGGAGGCATGATTTAACAGGAGGGTATTCAGTACAGTGGTTCTGCACACACTCATACAGGTGCACTTTCTTCAGCTGTTGTTCCAAACTCTTTTGTACAGTCTGTTGAATGCATTGCTTGCTTTAGCCAGTGCATTGTGTATCTCTTTGCATTAGAAGTTATTAATATGATAAACCTATGTAGCCCATCTGATAACAAGTTCAATGAAAAACCTAAAAGTATATATATAAAAAAAATCAGTATTGGTGGCTTAGCTAATAGCCTAAATATGGAATTAGGTTTCTACATGAGCACTTTATACAGTAATTCTGATCACATTTCGAAGCACATGTTTCCTCTTCCAAACCACTTCAGTCTTTACAATTACTGAGCATAATCCTCTCTGATGTGTAATTGTTTATGGGGGAATAATACAGCCGTGTTAGCCTTGCAAGTGCAGACGGGATTATATAAACTTTGTTCAAACTTTGTTTGTTGTATTTTGCACTGGAAGCAAACCTCGCTAGTAGTGCTGTCATTCAGCCAGTGGTTCTAGCAGATGATTTGAGCACTGAGTCATTTATTTGCTCCCAAGAGGCCAGATCATCCTTTGTCACCCAGTCACACTCGAGGCTCCTCAAACTGAAAAACAAACAGTCCAACACACAGGCAGAGGTCAGCACAGGCAAGCAGTCCAATAAAACAAACTTTCACTGCAAGATGAAGAGGGCAAAGAAAGACTAGCAGGTCTTACAATACAACTGACACACAGGGAACCGAAACACAGACAGCACAATACAACCAACAGAGAGGCAAAAAAAAGTCCACCGAGGGCCTCTTGTGATCGACAAGTGAACAACACCAGCAGAGCGCTGACAATAGTAGAAAAGTGAGCCACAAGATGACAGCACATTTATTCGGAAAAAAAAAAAAATCCAAATTATAAATTATGAAGGGCTTCAACTACAGAACATTACATTTCTGTAAATGTTTGTGATTAAACCTAATTTTGAACACCTAGGAAACTAGGGCACGATCATTTAAATCAGTGCTAGTCTCCTGTGTGACGATCCAGAAATGGGTCATGGACGGCAGGGAACAACTGTGCTAAATGCAAATAATAAAATAAACACACAAGGAAAACAACAACTTTGATGTGAAAGCACATTTTCATTAAATGATGATGGTCTAAATAAACAAAAGCTGGCTGAATGATGTAATTTCAAACAAGATTAACTGAGAACAACCATTCAGTGAAGCAATGAAGGCAAAGGTTGAAATATTCAACAACTGCATTGAATGAAAAAAAAAAACATTCAGTACTGAAAATGTTCCTTTCTCCGAAAACTCACACAGAAACATCCCAGCGATCATCTTGTTCAAGTCTGCTTTACTGCTGTGATGCGAGAAGATTGTGAGGCCTCGAGATCCAGTGTGATGTTAGTATAATATAGATTTTTGAGAAAATGCAGGTAAAATGTGTGTATGTGTATGAACCTTCGGATGAGAATTGCTAATCTGTTTCTGTAAGTAGGGCATTTGATACTGATTGATAACAACAGCTAATCACGAGTCAAACTGGAGCGTCTCATAGCTGATTCTCAGTTGGAAGCTTCATTACAGAGTCAGCGTTAGATTCAGACGTGTTTGCTGAGGGCTGGACTAAACTCTGCAGGACAGTGGGTTCCCACGCCTGCTTTGTGTGTTGCATTGTTACACAAGCATGGTTTAAGGTGTTACTGCTGACTGCTGCTACGGTATATCAACAGCGTCGGACTATATGTGGAAAGCCGTGTCAATGCACTGTGACGGTGTGGAATCTGGAACTGAAACCAAAAATACAGAGAAAACCCCCCCACCAACCATAAGCTGCTATTGCTTACATTCAACAGATTTTTATCCTGAATATGTTGATTTCACACTTCATGTCTTGTTAGTTTTCAAATGACACCAAAATGATTGTTCACCTTAAACGTGCATGTGGTAATTAATGTATCTGTCAGACTTGCTTCAGCGACAACAAACATGGTAATCTTGTATAATTACAGTCATTAGGTGTGTGTTAATCACACTCCTTAAAGTATTACACTTTGGTTCTGCATGTGAGTGTGTGTGTGTGTGTGTGTGTATCTCTGTATGTGTGTGTCTCTCTCTTTGTGTGTGTGTCTCTCTGTGTGTGTGTGTGTCTCTCTGTGTGTGTGTGTGTGTGTGTGTGTGTGTATGTATGTGTGTGATTTCAAACAAGATTAACTGAGAACAACCATTCAGTGAAGCAATGAAGGCAAAGGTTGAAATATTCAACAACTGCATTGAATGAAAAAAAAAAACATTCAGTACTGAAAATGTTCCTTTCTCCGAAAACTCACACAGAAACATCCCAGCGATCATCTTGTTCAAGTCTGCTTTACTGCTGTGATGCGAGAAGATTGTGAGGCCTCGAGATCCAGTGTGATGTTAGTATAATATAGATTTTTGAGAAAATGCAGGTAAAATGTGTGTATGTGTATGAACCTTCGGATGAGAATTGCTAATCTGTTTCTGTAAGTAGGGCATTTGATACTGATTGATAACAACAGCTAATCACGAGTCAAACTGGAGCGTCTCATAGCTGATTCTCAGTTGGAAGCTTCATTACAGAGTCAGCGTTAGATTCAGACGTGTTTGCTGAGGGCTGGACTAAACTCTGCAGGACAGTGGGTTCCCACGCCTGCTTTGTGTGTTGCATTGTTACACAAGCATGGTTTAAGGTGTTACTGCTGACTGCTGCTACGGTATATCAACAGCGTCGGACTATATGTGGAAAGCCGTGTCAATGCACTGTGACGGTGTGGAATCTGGAACTGAAACCAAAAATACAGAGAAAACCCCCCCACCAACCATAAGCTGCTATTGCTTACATTCAACAGATTTTTATCCTGAATATGTTGATTTCACACTTCATGTCTTGTTAGTTTTCAAATGACACCAATATGATTGTTCACCTTAAACGTGCATGTGGTAATTAATGTATCTGTCAGACTTGCTTCAGTGACAACAAACATGGTAATCTTGTATAATTACAGTCATTAGGTGTGTTGTGTATGTGAGTGTGTGTGTTTAATTACTCATCTCTCTGGAATACTTGATGGTTTTTGGTCAGTAATCTGCAGTCAAATATAATATAGGCAAACAATGCACTACTGTATTGGTTTCTTCACACTGTCTCTTTTATGTAATATAATACATACTACATTTCATTTAGATCATACATACTTCATACATCTTGGCTTTTTTTGCTATAAATACTGTTGGCTCTTACAACAAAGCTGCTCTGGATAAAAGAACCTGCTAAATAAATATACCTGTAAAATTATAGAAATCTGATGAATGTACTGTACCTTATGTAAGACTCTGAAATCAACTTATCTGAGCAGTATTATTAAATATCAAATCACTTTTATTTGGCTACCAGACTACTACAGTATGATCTGCACTGACTGGTTGAGAAAAGATTCCTTGTTTGTTTGCTGGAAGTTTTAATTAGACCGAAATATTTGCACTTGGCTTGGCCATGAAAAGAGCGAGACCAAAGATTGTTTCATTGGAAAATACCTGAGATGCATAAACTGCTCAGTGAAGTTCACAGGAAATGAGGCGAAGCAAAAAAAATAAATGACTCACAGACCTTACTAAGAACACACGACTGACTGATAAGAATCTGAAGTGTAACTCTTACACTCAGTATGCCACAATTACAGTAACACTGGAGAAACCTCAAAGTATTGCTCTGCAAAGCTCAATACTATATATAGTTTAAGTTTCTTCTGCAGTACGTTTGTTTATTAGTTTGTCCCTTCAGGAAATAACGTCTACAGCTATTCTGTCGTTAATATTAGTGACTCAACTAATGTATTTGCAGATTTTTCCCTTTCAGTGGAATACATCAAGTTAGCGTTTGATGGCTGGGGGCGGGACTGTGTTCGGTTCCTCGGTAGCACAGAAATCATCCCACAGTTTGAAGGAAACCCTCCAAACCTGTTGGTGCAGGTAAGAGGAGGCCAAGGTTTCAGTTTTGACTGACAGACTGAGGTATGATGTTTCCTCCTGCTAATGTGACTGCGTGTCACTGACTTCAGTGCTGTGTTGAACCGCCGGCTGTGTGTCGTGAGTCTCAAGGAAGCCCTGCACAAGCTGCACTGAAGCTTTCAGACAAACATCTCAGAGAATCTGGAGTGAAGCACACTGAGGCTCCAGAGCCAGAGATGCATCAGGGACGCCTGCGCCTGCGGCCGTGGCTGGAGGAACAGATCGACTCGGGCAGATATCCTGGAGTCGTGTGGCTGGACGAGGTGAGATCAGGTTCAGACGGCTGTCGTTTGCTTTCATCCAGCCTCATTAAACATGTGTAACTTTCCAACTTGCCCAATGAAGTGTTAATCAGATGTTGTATTTACTTTTAACTGCTATGCATCATTGACAATCTATTTCGCTGTTTGACTCTGTAAAGCTGCTTTGGCACAATCTGTATTGTATAAAGCGCTTTACAGATAAAGGTGACTTGACTATACATGTCAGTATCCATAAATTCATCCGTGTTTTCTTTACTGTAGTCTGCCAGAGTTTTCCAGATTCCCTGGAAGCATGCAGCCCGGCACGGCTGGAATATCGAGAAGGACGCGACTCTGTTTCGAAACTGGGCGATCCACACGGGTACGCCGACTGACTTCTCTGATTACAGCACATGAAAATAAAAGATATTATTTTGATTAAAAATAATAATAATAATAATAATAAAACCTATCAAATATTTAGACAGTTAGGTAGCTTGATAAAAACAAATGAAGCAGACTGGAAATATGTTTCAGGTCATGTGTTTCAGACAGATATGTTTACTGATATCTATGCAAATCTATTATATGGTATCTGTGAAAAACATTCATACTTTTTCATCACAGTTTAAAATGTTCAAATATCCCAGTTTTTGACTTTTTTTTTTTTTACTTGTGACTGTCAATTGTCAGAAAATGATCAGGATGCAAAATATGTAAACATTTTGAAGACAGACAATTTGCTTTCAGTTTACAAATATGTGACCCTGGAGCACAAAACCAGTCATAAGGGTCAATTTTTCGAAATTGAGATTAATGCATCATCTGAAAGCTGAATAAATAATCGTTCCATTGATGTATGGGTAAGAAGCACTTGATTCTGACAAGTCAGTTTGCAGATTTTAATCATGTTACCGCATAATCCAATTTGTCTTTCCAGCCCCCGTGAGATGAGCCAGTGAGTTTTACCACCTTATGAGTAGGGTTGGGTATCGTAAGAAATTTTCCAGTTCCATTTAAATGAACTATTATTAGTTTTTCACTATTTTACCTTCATTGAATGTAGTGTTGCTGTAAGGTAGTAAGTAATGTTGAGTAATGCTAGTCCATCACATGTGCTTCAAAGTTGATGTTTTTTACACCAATAACATTTTGCTTTTCAAGCAGGAATAAGCTGGTTGGTCAAATAGTCCCTTGAGGGCTAAGACACTTGTTAATTTCCCTAAATTAATGAAATATTATACTTATAACCATGTATACACACACCGCATAAAGCCCCTATTTTACAAATAATAATGCAGTGTAATCCCCGAAACAGAGCTTCACACTTGCACAATACGGAAATATCTGCTAAGTGTGTTACTTATTTTTGTCAACCTGGCAACCCTTTGTAGGTGCTCTCTCTCTCCACTGTGGATAAACACGCTTGCTTTCTGAAAACACTGGTAAACTTGCAGTTTAGCGATCTCCACTTCAATATTCTATTCTCAGAAAAGTGTAATTTATCAAGTGTTCATTTATGAGAGAGAGAGAGAGACTGTGTATGTATGAATTGCCACCGCTTTGCCGCGACAGTGAAGCTGTGGATTTAATTGCTTTAGAAACGATTATGTTACCAGCTCCTTGTTGAGAAAGATAATGTAGCTCTTCGGCGATTAAGCTATTTAAGTTGATAAAATTGCGGGGCAGCGCTAAAAAGTTTGTCTGAGTGCTAAAAAGAATGTCTGTGCGCGCGCAGCATGATCTGTGTGACTAAACGTGTGTGCGTGAGCTACAGTGAATACAGTGCATTAGTTTAGAACAATTTTAATTTTTATTTTTTAAACGTAGAGAGTGTGTTGATTTGTGCAATGATAACCTACCAGCAATGTTAAAATAATTTTAATATATTAGAATGTACATTACAATAAAAATTTATTAGAACGAGTACATTATTATTTATGGGCTTAAAAACAAGATGCAAACAATCAGAATATTGGTGGGTAGTGCCCAATGTAAACATGAAACATATGCCATTACTAGGGTTGGGTATCGTAAAAAAATTTCCGGTTCCGATTCCGGTTCCAGTTTTGCCTAACGATTCCCGATTCCGGTTCCATTTAAATTAACTATTATTATTTTTTCTTCACTATTTTACCTTCATTGAATGTAGTGTTGCTGTAAGGTAGTAAGTAATGTTGAGTAATGCTAGTCCATCACATGTGCTTCAAAGTTGATGTTTTTTACACCAATAACATTTTGCTTTTCAAGCAGGAATAAGCTGGTTGGTCAAATAGTCCCTTGAGGGCTAAGACACTTGTTAATTTCCCTAAATTAATGAAATATTAGCTGTTATACTTATAACCATGTATACACACACTCCATAAAGCCCCTATTTTACAAATAATAATGCAGTCAGGAGATGGTGTGATGCAATGAGTGGTTTCCACATTTTTAAACATTTAAAATGCATGAAAATAAATATTTTCCATCACTTTGTTTATCACTCTTGAAATGACCTGTACACTAAATAATCGAACCCTCATACTTGCATAACAATAGCAGTCTATTTATTTAGTGGTCCAAGTTAAAGTCAGTATGTAGCCTATATTAATGACAATATGGGACAAATATAATGTAATTTAGTGGCGGCAGGAGTTGCATGCTGCCAGTATATGTAGAGTCAGACAAAACAACGTGCACAGTTATCAAAAACGCGAGTGCGCGTACAGTCGTGGAAAACGATGTGTTCGGCAGATAAAGACGCGACACGGTGCGTCATGGGAAACGATGTGCTCAGTAATTAAAGAGGCAGGGCGGCGTTTCTGTTATTTGGTTTGTGACATCCTTTACGGGAAACAAGGCTGCTCACAGCGCTTGGTCACGCGTCGCACCAGAACCGTTTCGAACCGAAACGTATAAATTGCTCACGGTTCCCAGCCCTACTTATGAGCAATGAAACACAGCCGCAGTGTAGTTTAAAGACCACTTTAATATCAGTGGGATTGGTTGTATAAATAGCACAACTGCAAGTAAAAGCAATCAGCATATTTCATGGTTCTTAACGCCCGAGTAAAGAGCGAAGCGGCAGTAAAAATGACAGTCTGACAGACCATCAGAGTCCACATCAGTAATCGAAGGCCTGGCTGAAGCTGCGTTTCTGAGCACCTCCTCGTCCTCTTCTACCTCCCGAACTGTTATTGCCTTTGAAGCCAAACGAGCGGCGTCCTCGTCCGAACCCGCCGGAGGACCGCTCGCTGCTCGGCCGCATGCTCTGCTCCATCTCGGGGAGCTCTGTGGCCACGCTCAGCTGCCAGCGGCGGCCGTCCTGCCATCTGTCCTGCAGAGACAAAAACATGCCGAGTCAGCAAACACAAGCAAGCGTCTGCTAGTGAAACCCGAGAGCACAGAAGACGCTCACGATCAGCTGGACGTGTGTACAGACACGTCCCTCGAGCGTCGCTTTACAAACCACTCCAAACACACAAGCGCTTCGTCATACCTGCATCTCTTTTGCTTTGTTGGCCGGGACGTCGAAACACACACCCTGAGAGAAACACACACACAGGACACATTAGAAATCAAGCCCTAAACAGATCCTCCGTCTCAGTGCTAATTTAGTCATTGACAGGCTACCACGATGCATAGATGATCAACAACAAAGTTCATTATTGATTAGTCGGGTCTGTGCACAGAAGCTCTTTACAGAACCAGATGCACAAGAGATCTCTGAATTAAACACAGACAGCTGCTTTGAGAGACGCGAGTCGTTTCACACGTGAGGAGTGTTTTTCCCAGCACACAACTTACATTTGATGCTTACATTGTTTGTCATTGTCTGAAATTATTTCCACTTTACATAACGACTCATCCTGAGCTGAGTGCATATATATATATATATATATATATATATATATATATATA
>NW_015542460.1:235623-249287 GCF_001515605.1 Sinocyclocheilus anshuiensis
TATACACATCAAAATGTGTGTACGTGTCTTTATTTCACAGTAAAATAACTGTTCTTAGACCTTTACAATTGCCCTTATGTTTAACTGAAATCCTAGTACTGTAAGCAATGATATCTCTATACGAATTCACTGTAATGGGATTATAATTATGAATTAATTACATTCACGAATGTGTGTGTGTGTGTTCCTGCAGACCAGTCCAGTTTATATGATTTTATTTTCTTTGATTTAGAATCTAGTGATTAAAAATATGCACAATATGTAGCATAACCAACATTTATAAATTGTTATTATTTTTCAATTTACACAATGTTTGAAGGAGAACTGGATGTTGCATAGTGGGTTTTTTTTTTTTTTTGGTAAAAAAATGAGATGTAAAAAAAATAAATAAAAAAAAGGAGTAATCTATTACAAAAAATGTATTAGTTAAACTCCTACAGAAAATGAACTAGAAAGATGACCTAGATTTGGTGAGAGTCATGCAAATACAAATATATAAATGTTCCTTTAAGTTTTTGCTATTTTGTCATATCTGCTGTCATTAGTTGCTAATCATACGTTTTGTCAATGCATCCCAGCAAACAAGATCGTAAAGGTGTGTGGTCCTGAATGGCTTGGCTTCAGTAAATGATTATGGAGACGCACCTTCTTGCCCTTGAGGAAGGTCATGCGTTTGATGTGCTCATCGACTTCCTCCCCGAGCTGCTCCTTCAGGCCGCGCCAGGCGTAACCGATGTTGTGCATTTCTTGAGAGCAGCTCATCATCATGGTGGTGAACCCCTGAGAGAACGACACACAGATTCGGGTGAGTCTCACACAGATTCCCAGCTCTGGCAGGACTCTTCCACTGTTAGACTACGAACAGTTTTGGGTGTAATAAACTCAATGTTTCAGGAGTTTTTCCATGATCTGGAATGGCTCGGATTGAAAGCGTCAGAGCTCTTGTGTGACGTACAGTGTCTGAGTTGATGAGGGACCTCTGCTCCAGGCTGGTGGCCCCTGATATGTGAGCGAGGGCCGCTGCCAGAGCCTCCACCGCCCCGCGCTGCTTGATGAGTTCCTGCGCAGCCTCACGGAAATACCCCACCGCCACCGCTGGAACCGAGTCCAGAAACCTGCCAACAGCATAACATTCAGTCTGATACGCCAAATCAAAACATCTGCATGCGTCATATTTGTGTCCCTGGAGCACAAAAGCAGTCTTAAGTCGCTGGGGTATATTTGAAGCAATAGCCAAAAATACATTGTATGGGTCAAAATTATACATTTTTATTTTATGCCAAAAATCATTGGGATATTAAGTAAAGATCATGTTCCATGAAGATATTTTGTAAATGTCCTACCGTAAATATATCAAAACTTAAATTTTTGATTAGTAATATGCATTGCTAAGAACTTAATTTGGACAACTTTAAAGATGATTTTCTCAATATTTAGATCTTTTTGCACCCTCACAGATTCCAGATTTTCAAATAGTTGTATCTCAGACAAATATTGTCCTATCCTAACAAACCATACATCAATGGAAAGCTTGTTTATTCAGCTTTCAGATGATGTATAAATCTGAATGGTTATCTGAAATTATGACTGGTTTTGTTGTCCAGGGTCACATTTGTGAAGCTCTCTGACCTCACGGCGTCTTTACTGGAGGACTGGATGATGTCATTGGCTGTTGGGACCCCGACCCGTTTGAAGGTGATCCCCTGAAGCAGGTGAACACAAGAAACATTAGCGATGTATTAACCAACCATAATTTGTTCAACTGATGCCACTGCTTCATTCACACTAATTACATTATTTTGGGTGGATTCAGGGCTATTGGGACATTGGTTCGAATAAAAGTGTCAGAATTTACCCGAATTCACCCTACATTTCACATTTTTGGAAGAGCTACTCCAAATACTGTCATATTAAAATAATACAATTAAACAAAAACAAAACTCAAACTGATATCTTAGACAAGGTCTACGGGGGAAATGAAGCATTTAGAATTTTGTCATTGTTTTTGAAATTCAGCAAGCATTCTGTCTGATCACACTCTTTGTTTCTGGTTTGCTGGTTAACCCACATTCGCTTCTCTAATAGTGGTCTCACCGCTTTCTGCTCCACAAACTTGAGCTGGCTCTCCTCCTTGCGCTGGTAGAAACAGATGCAGATGCCTGTTCTTCCGGCTCTGCCGGTCCGTCCAGACCGGTGGATATATGATTCCACATCCTGCATTCACAACACTAGCTTAGGCTTTTAAAGAGGATCTTAAACTATAGAGAGAACATAAGACCCTGTCAGCAGTAGGGGTGTAACGGTACACTGAAGTCACGGTTCGGTATGAGATTTTTTCATTTATTTTGAACAGACAGTAGTGCTACATACATGCAGCAGTTGTTTTTTATTTGAATTAGATTGTATAATTTCAAGATTAAAAGCAAAAACAGAATGGTCTGACTTTAGATTTGTGAAATTATGTTACATAAGACACAACAAAAACATCAGACGGGCTGAATGAAAATTCTAATTCACTTGGTTAGCACTGTAAACAAAGCGGCTGCGCTCATAAACAGTACTTTAATCTGCATTATATCAGGGTTCCTCCAGTCTTGCCCAGGAGGGTCACTGCCATGAGTGAGTTTGATCAGGGTTGGAGCTGAACCCTCCTGGACTGGATTTGAGGAACCCTGCATTATATGGAGGTAAGAGGACAAGAAAATGCCACCGAAACATTTGTGTGCAAAAACTAACAACCGGTTCCGATTTATAGCCCGAAACTTTCCCACACTGCTGATTTAAAACATGCAGGCGCTTCTTCGAGCTCATCTGAACTCGCCGTTCTTGTTTTGGGTTAGTGTAGAGCTTCTCTTCTTCTGCACTGATCGCCTATGACTGTATTTATCATCTCACTGCATGAACCGAACTGAGTCGTCCGTATCGTAGCCGTTCAGGACGAATACATGTACCGTTATACCCCTAAACAGCAGGGACTCAAAGGATACTGTTAACCAAACATGCACTAAAATACTACTAATAAAAACAGAACATATTTAAAAGAACCAACCACCGGTTACCAGATGTACAAACAAAATAACTAGCAATGGGGTAGCAAAACAAGCCAAAAACAGCTCTGGGACAGGCTGACATACGTTTGGAGGAGAGCACTGAATCACCAGGTCCACCTCTGGGATGTCCAGGCCGCGGGCCGCCACATTAGTGGCCACCAACACTTCAAACGTGCCGCTCCTGAATCCCTTGAGCGTGATCTCTCTCTGTTTCTGAGGAATGTCTCCGTGCAGCGTCTGCGCGCTCTGAAGCACAACCAGCGGAGACAGCAGAGTCAAGCACACTGATGGTACAGAGACAGGCAGCAGATGTGCGAGCAGCGCTGTGGTCATGCACCTGTTTGATGGATGTGTTCATGGAGAGCTCAGTGGCCTCTCTCTTGGTCTCGCAGAAGACGATGGTCCGGCCGTGGCTGCCGCTGTACACCTGAACCACATCACCGATGACAGACGCCCGCTGAGACCAGTGACACGCGATCGCCAGGTGCTGCACAAGAAAACAAGCAGGCCAGAGCCAACTCAGATACATGGTATAATGGTTATGACAGCAGTACTTGGGACAGAGGATATGTGTTATCCAATAATCACAAATCACAAAGTTAATGAGAAAAAAGTTTGTTCAGAAAAGCTTGTGCACATCAAAAACACATGCTCTGATTAACCTTGAAGAAAAATTAAAGCGATTTTTCCCTCACTTTTACCACCAATTATACTCCTACATAATACATAACTTCAGATTTTAAAAACACAGGCATCTGTTGGCATCTCGTCCAGACAGCCCTCTCTTATTATATTAACATCAGCAGAAATCCAACAGATCACAGAGTCCAGACTGTTCTGTTTCACAGCAGAACAGATATTAGTGTGATTGTGCCCAACGTAATAATGCATACAGATGTTCTTATTTTAGTCGTTCTTGAACTGGTGAAAAGTCAAGTCAAGTCTGCTTTATTGTCAATTCTTCCACATGTACAGCACATACACACAGAGAATTGAAATTGCGTTACTCTCAGACCCTTGGTGCATACAGATAACACTAACAGTAGAACATAAATACAGATATACAGATTAAATATAAAATACAGTGAACACACACCCGGAGCAATGGGCAGCCATTTATGCTGCGGTGCCCGGGGAGCAGTTGGGGCTTCGGTGCCTTGCTCAAGGGCACCTCAGTCGTGGTATTGAAGGTGGGAGAGAGCGCTGTACATTCACTCCCCCCACCGACAATCCCTGCCAGTACGAGACTCGAACCCGCAACCTTTGGGTTACGAGTCCGACTCTCTAACCGTTAGGCCACGACTTTCCCAAAAGACACCCAACTCAATGATTGACTGCTTCTACACAGGTTATGCACTCGTTTGTTTTCCTTCATCACATTACATGACAACACACGAATGTCACTGAATGTAATGCAGATGCCACCTAGAGGAGGAAACCCTCAGCTGACCTAACAGAGGCTTTTGGATTCACGGTCTTCAAACATTTTGATGATGGGACTTAATGATAAATTGTGTTGAATGTGGTGTTGCAGACATGCTGTGACTGATTTACTGAAAACATTTAAATAACTGTTTTTATGCATTAATTTGCAATTATTTTGGTAGCTTTGATTTATTGATAAGATGCTTATACACAATGTTCTGTTATTCGAACTGCGTTTTATTTGTCTTGATTTCAGAATTTCCTTTATTTTTCTACTTTGGACCTGACATTGACAACTGGTCACTTCAATGTTAACAGGTGTTTTGATTGTTAGTGAGCAAAGTGTCCCGGATATTTCTTTAAAATCATCCTGAGAACCGCTGTTGGAAGAACCTCCCACATTTTGACCAAAACAGCTTACAACTGAACACAAATCACTGGAATGGCTCCAGACTCTATAGTATTTTTGTTTTGTGCCAAAGCACAGCACTGAATCCAGAGAGTGCCTTAAAAACACTGCCACACATGTGATGTGCGCTTCTGTTTCCAGGCAATTACAGGCATGATGTGCATCATTTGTAGAGTTCACCATTGAGAGGTTGTCTGTTAATATTTGTGTTTCATTATAACTTATTCAAGTGAAAAAAAAAGGAAAATAAATTGAGCATAAAAAGCACCTCGATGCGAGTTGTGTTGTCAGATGTCAGAACAAGTATCTAAAGCCCAAAGTACACTTGAGTTTCTTATGTGTACACTAGCGTATGCGTACAGTTGAACGCGCAGCCTATCAAAGCATACTCCGTTTGATTCGCACATGCGCTCTAGAGAGCTGCGCTATTTTCTCCAGACGTTATGAGTCTCTTTTTAAACTACAGTTGTTGCCTTCTCATAACCCCCTCACTTGGGACTTTTTCACGTTGTTCCGTCTCTTTAGTTTTGTTTTCTACTCTGAAGCAATGTCCCTGGACAGTGCTGCCACCTTGTGGAACAACTGATTACTGCAAAACAATTTCAGTATGCATGTGTAACCTGTGCCTACAAAGTATGTGCGGTTACGAAAATTGGGTGGTGTAGTGTGCGACACAAATTTCCTCACCTGTATAGTACACAGATCCTCGCAAAAACTAAAGTACCTGTGACCTGCAGGAATCAGCAGTGAAGCGTGAGCGTCCCCTGGAGGACTTCTGTGGTACTGCAGCTAAAAGTCTCACAGAAACCTCGTTTTTTTAATGTACCTGACGATTATAGTTTTTTCCTATGCAGGCACATGCGTGATGTTACCTCGACTGTGGTGGCGGCTTTCTGGGTCTTTTTCCCGATGAGATCCACATGGATGTACTGAGAGCGCATGTATTTCTTGGCCACCTCATAAACCCAGGCGGGACACGTCGCTGAGAACAGCAGCGTCTGCGGTTTCTCCTCTGCATCTACACGAGAAAAAGTCAGAAATCCCGTTTAGAGACGCAAAGCGACTTTCTGACAAGATGACGTACATCGTACATCTTTCATGACTAGCAGAGGTTAGATTAGATTACCCTTCTTATAGGACACAGAGAGGATCTCCTCCACCTGCTCTGCGAAGCCCATGTCCAGCATCTGGTCCACCTCGTCCAACACCACGTGCTTGATCTGAGACAGATCCAGCTTGTTATTCTGCAGATGGTCTCGGATTCGACCCGGCGTTCCCACCAGTACGTCGATGCCATTGCGGATCGCTTCCACTGATGCCACAACAAGTCAATCATCAAATTACTAAAACATCTTAAAGCTGTATTTTTTGTTCCATTCTTAGTTACAACTAAATTGAGCTACATGTGTTTTTCTGTCACTGATTATTAGCGTTTCAAAAAAACACAACAACAACTCTCTGACGATTAAAATCCTACGTTGTGGGTTGTATGAGCTTCCTCCGTAGAAACACGTAACAGACAGCTTCTTGGTGACGTCTTTGAAGTCTTTGGACACCTGAATGGCGAGCTCACGAGTCGGTGTCAGAACCAGCACCTGTGTGGACACACATCACAAGATACTGGACACGTTCACCTGAATTAGTTTCTCAAGATCCCCCCAAAAATCTCTTTGATCTAAAAGCTTCCATAGTTTTGTAGGCAAATATTAACTGTACAAACACAGGAACAGAAAACTGTTGAATGATTGGTCCGTGTCTATATTAGGTGTCTTTAACTACTATGCACTAATCTCAAAAATATTGTGTGTTTGGAACAATGTATTTATTGTATTCATGTCGTAGGTCAAAAACACTTGTTCTGCTATTGAGGTGAGATACGGTTAAGGTTAGGGTAAGAGAGAGGGAGAGAGCGAGAGAGAGAGCGAGAGCGAGAGAGAGAGAGAGAGAACATAGTAGTTAAAGACACTTGATATGAAGTGTGTCAGCACACACATTAACTCCATCATCCTTCAGTATCCCAGGATGCACCACATGAGCTTGGTAAAGTCAATGCATCCAAAATTTTGACTGGCGGTGCATAAAGGAGGCAAGCAAAGGGGATGCAAACTTTTGCACTCAACTTGCATGTCAACTCTTAAGGGCCCTCACACTTCCCAGGGCCCCTCTAAAACTCACTGAAAATCAGGCATCAAAAACTGACTGAGAATGAACTTCAACTCGCAATAAAACAAAGTTTTACTTGTTGTGATTTGTGAACAGTGACTCGGCACTATTTCTGGGTTACTAATCAAAAGTAAATTAAATCAGTGACAATGTGTTTTTCTTGCTCTCTGGATGCTCTTAAATCATGAGTTCATGTAGAGCCTTAAAGCAAAACAAAAGACAAGACAAGACAGACAAACCTAATACTAAGACATTCTTAACCTACAAGTGAAGATTCTTTACGCAAGTACTGAAGATGATCAAAGCAGAACAGCAGCATTTTCACAAGTGCACTTTTGAGCAGCACTGCATATTTCAAGCACTCATTTACAGCATCATGCACATGACTGCTCGTGTTTATCATCACACAGTATAACAGAAGGCAGCGGATGACGGCGTTACCTTCGGGGCTCGGCCTCTTCTCCTGTCGTCCGCGGCTGCCTGCAGCTTCTCCACCAGAGGAATAGCAAACGAGAAGGTCTTCCCCGTGCCGGTTCTCGCCTGACCGATGACATCCTTCCCATCATACACCGAGTTAAAGGTCTTGACTTGGATGTCAAAGAGGTATGAAACACCACGGGCTAAAAGAAAAAGCAAGTATTTCACATTAACGCAGGTAGGTTCACCTTAAACAGCGGCGTGACGTTATTTATTAAGATGTGTGTCCATGTTACCCTGCAGCAGTTTGATGGTGTTCTGGGAGATCCTGAATTTGGAAAAGGCTCCTTCTTTCTGCTCCGGAGTTTCCTAAGGAATACATCAGAGATCATCAGACCGGCTCAGTGTGAGCAGAAGCGGAGGAATGAGCCGCGAGGCGTGTACACACTTTCTCCCGGTCGCTGTCGGAGTCCACCACAGCTGATGGGGACGGTTTATCAGGCTCTCCGCTGCTCATCACGTCCTCCACGTTTGCCTTTTTCTTCTTTTTCAACTGTGCGGAGATTTGAGTAAACGACATGTGCTCCAGAATAAAGATGAATGGTTTACGTGCCGTCTGAAATCAGAAGAAATGCGTTACCTTGATCTGCTTGGTGTCCGTGTTTCCGTTCACGTCTAAAGCCTCGGTGGGCATCTTCTCAGCCTTCCTCTTTTTAGGAGCCGGTGAATCACACTTTTCTGCCATCAGCTGTTGTTCTTTCAGCTTCTTTTTCTTTTTCTGGAGAAAAACAACAGAGCAAAATAACTAAAATGATGATCAGTGATCTAGGAATGCACGGTTGTATCATTCTCTCATGATTTTTGTCCATCCATCTGAACGTAAACACAACCAAAACTATAACCCATATAGTTTCAAGTATTCTGAAGAGACACAATCACTTTATGTGACGAACACATTTAATTGAGGCTTTTATTCCCATCTAAACACTGACCGCAGCACACACAGCACTGCTGCTGCTGGAAGCATCCTAGCCTCATGAGTTTTGATCAGTGAAGGTGAATGAAGGTCTAGTGTGCTCGGAAAAGGATTTTCACTTGAAATAATCCATAAACATATTTATGTATTTTTCAGTGATCACCTCAGACAGAATTAAGATGCATTTCTATATCAGAGATGTGAACATTCACTTCCACGACTTTACAAGAGCAGAAAAACAGATTCAGAGTGAGAAGAACCAAGTCAAATTAACTCTCTCTCCTCAGCAGCTTTATTAGAAACCTAGTTTATCAGTTTTGTGATTTACTGCCAATGTTGTATGGTAAGGTAATAAAACGTACAGCGTTATAAATGCATTTTCAATGAAAATATTAAGCATATGATGATTAAATGTTAGCGGATTCTTGTTTGATGCTTTATGAATTGTTTCCCAGTCATGACAGATTTCGTTAGTTTCAATAGAGTCAGAAAACGCAACACACATATAAACACACACACGGTGTATTCATGTTCACACGTGACCGCAGATGTACGTCACGTATTTTCGACTCCACGTGAGCATACACACACATATTCATTTTCATATATGTGTGTGTGTGTGAGAGTGAGTGAGAGAGTGTGTGTGTGTGTGTGTGTGTGAGAGTGAGTGAATGAGTGAGAGTGAGTGAGTGAGTGAGAGTTTGTGTGAGAGTGAGTGAGAGTGTGTGTGTGTGTGTGAGAGAGTGACACTGTATGAGTTCGGACTGTAACAGCGCAGGACTCAGCATCAGTCCATGGCTGGATCTCAGCTCACCTTCAGCAGCAGCAGGCCGCTCTCCACCTCCTCCATGAGTGTGCTGGGACCGGCTTCAGGCAGGACCTTAGACGGCATCTCAGATACTGTGCGGCAGATAGACATGTGCGACTGCAGAGAGATCGCACAGGAGGGAAAGAACGAACCGGAAGCAACATGCGTAGAATGGAAGCGCTCGGAAACGCCTGCGTCGAGTGGGCGGAGCTGCATTCACCGCGCGCCACAGTCGGCTGCCTCATAGTGAGAGAAGCTAATTAAACGTGTTTGTGAAAAGGAGATGAATTAGCCGCTGATCAAAACGATTACAATTAACACCGCAAACGACTGTGACGATCATTTAAAAACAGTCCACTATGGCGCTGTGACCAATCAGAAAACACTTCCGCAGTGTGTTTGACCAATCGGAGATAGGATCAGTGTATCGCCCCTCCTCCGACAGAGACGTGCTCTGTGTTAATTTCTTGTCTAGAAATTAAATCATGTGACTCAAGCGCCACGCTGTACGGAACGCCAGACGCGTCACAATTCACGCGTTGCATTTGAGCTCCGTTTGTTAAAGGCCCGTTCACACCGCATGCCACGTGCTTCCGTGTTTCTAGTTCCTCTAATGTTATTGGTAGAAAACATGTCGTCTGGACCACAGATGGTAAATATTAATAATATCAATCTAATTTGACTGGGAATTAGTTTTATTGTGCTGTTAAAAGAGTGTTTTTAAATCAACTCCAGCAGTGTTAGTGCATTAAATTATTAATCGGATGAAGCATCTATCAAAATACCATTTAAACACACATACTGATGTAATCAATAATCATAATCAACAAGAACTACAGGTGTATGAGTCAATCTCACTGAGACTGCCGGCGTTTCTTTTCCATGCATTATTTTATTAGCCTATATTCACGTATTACAGACAAATGATGTAGAACAGTGAACGCGGCCCATAAATTCTGTCCTGTCTTGCCTGCACTGGAGACGGAGACATGCGAGCGCCACTGTCCTCACGCATTTCAGAGTCATTGGTAAGTCAGGCTTTGTCGGCGGACAAGTTAGTGGACACCTGTCGCCAATTCATTCTCTCGGCAAAATTTAATTTAGGAAAAATCCCTTTTTGAAAAATCCAAAGACAGGCAATATAGGCGAGTTGGAGAGACAAACTTGCCTGTGCTGTATAACACGGAATGTTACAGAATTTGGCAAAATCTGGATGATTTTATTTTAAAAGCAGGGAAAATTCAATGTATTAACAATAATTTTGAATGTGTGTCTGTAGGTGGTATTGGTTGCACAACTACTAATTTCTGCCAGTTGGTTCCTTGTAAAAACAATACCCGAGTTACTCGAATACTCATGATTTATGTTAGTTTAAAAAACAGGCGTGATAGGCCAATTTTCACAATAATTACATCTCTTACATGTATTGCACAGACATTATCATACGAATTATTACTTAAAAAGAATTTTATTTGGCATTTAAAATACAAAGTAACACCTTATAGACCAACTGATCTTTGACGTTGAAAAATATGTGCGTGCAATATCAGATCTGTACGCTCATCACTTACAGTGTGCAAACTATACATTGGCAGCTTTTTTTTCAGTTCACATAGTTTGTGTAATGCATATATGTGTGTTTCAGTGAATCATGTGCATCAAATTTAATTCAATCAGATCTCATGTATTAAATAAAAAATACGCAGTTATCAACCAAAGAAAAACATCACACCATTCTGCAGTGTGCACTGTACACAATAGCTCTTACAGAACAGTTTCACCTACTCAGCATTTCAAAACATTGCACATAAGAAACTATGTATTGCCGTTTACACAGGTGTGAAGAACAGCTTCAGGTGAGTGATTGACATAAAATGCAGACCATAGATGTCTAGCTTCTCTCTCTCTCTAGCTTGCATCCCTGTGAGCCATGATGTGGAAAGACGATGGCCACTTTTAATCCGGACATCACAAATGGTGCTGGGTCAAAGAGCTGTGTAGGTGGTCCATTGATGCATGCCAACGAAAAGAAGAGAAGACAAGCCTGCACAGCAAAATCACCAGAGTTAAAATCCTGGTGTTATGGTGTTTTCGAGAACAGTTTTAATTTATCTGTATAGAATTAACACTGATGGTGTAAAAGGGATACTCTGACTGGTGACACTACTGAGAGTCTGACCTCATTAACACTGGTAGTGCGATTACACATACGGGACATTTACGTGGTGCGGGCTTCAACCAGCCAAAACTATTCTCGCTGACGCCATTTTATTTGAAACGCCACTCGGAGCGACTAAGCGTGTGTTTTTTTCTCATGTCTGTGAGGCAACAGAGTTTCGGTTCATTTTTGATATGCTCAAGTTCAAAGGGACCCAGACGGCAGAAATAGTATCCTTTTTGGTTTCATTATTTTACAGCACACAGCGTTTTGTATTTAAAGTGTTAGTGATCGCATCGGCACCTCATTTTAACTGTCTTGCGGTACAAGCGCGCTGTTATTATTATTATTATTATATTTTACTCCGCAAAAACACTTGAATATGCACACATTTAATTATAGACGTTATTGCCTACATGTAATATAGAGTGGCCCTTTAGAAAAAGAGCTGGAAAGACCGCCAAAAATGCCAACTACGCAGTGAGTCGGTGTCATGGACGTAGGGGCAGGGCAAGTTTAAATATCTTATATATATTTCCATCTTGTAATGCTGCTGTGTTTTTTTTTACAAATTATTTGTGATAGATCAGACACTGAGTTTTTTAATGGGTTATGTTAAAGCCCTACTTGTGAATGAATTAAAAGACATATCATAAAATATCACCATCACTCTCGTACTGCGAAATATCGTTACAACACCTAAACACAATAAAAGATGTTTTGAAACATGTAGTGTTATTTACAAATTATTGACATACAAGAAAAAGCTCTTACAACAATGTAAAATACTGTTACAGTCAAACCTGAACATTGTGTTATCTGTGTTTGTCTGATACCATTTCTTCCACATTGTGCTTGTGTAATTAGTGTAATATTTGTATAATCATGTTAATATAGACTAACTAATGGAAAAAAAAGTCAGTAATATAATTTATCACAATTGATTTCTGGGACAATATGTAGCACCAAAAAGTATTTATCGTGACAGGCCTAAGAATGATATATGAGCAAACTATTCTTTTATTGTTTTAACTTAGATGGTGCTAGCTGCCTTAAAAGAAAAATCAAAAGGAGATGAAATCCTTGAAGAGTACAAGGCCACCGATACTATGTCAAATGAAATGAGAAGAGCGCTTGTTAACATACTGGTGGGGCACATGACAGAGAGGCATTGGTAAGCTACATTTTCACATTTAAGATAATTGATTGTCATATCTGTTTTGTTTTTTTTAATGTTTTTTTATTCACCTAATAATTAAGGCTGAGACATAAATGTGTAATCTAAAAGTAAGACATATATACATTTATTTTTGGTAGGAGGATTCCAACCCAGAAGCAGAGAGAGCAGTATGCCATTGGAATTGTGACTTGTTTCCATCATTGAAAGACCCATTTTCCAAGAAGGGATATGTAAGGCTTTTTCCTTAAAATTATCAAATGTTTTTACTTGAAGGAATTGATTGATAAGTGGAATCTTCATATATATATAAAGTTTGTGAATAATTAATGATAGGTAAGAATGAGATGTTTAACTCTTGAGCCAGTGTTACTTTATTAACACTTTTGAAAGTGTTAATTTAACTCGGGCCAGTGTGGATTATATATACACCAGTAAAGTGTTAAAATTAACTCTCATAGAGTTGAATTAACTCTGGCAATTTTGCTGTGTGTTACTGTTGAGAATCCGCTCTCACACTCTGCAGAGGTAGCTGAGAAGGTTTTGCTTGCAGTTTTCCCGTTCTGTGTCTCCTGGCATTTAGAGTCTCTAAATGAATCCATTGTTTGTCTGGTAGCTTCACTAAGAAGCTGTTCTGTCTGCTTGAGCTAGTTTGCCATCTCAGGGGGCTTCAATAGCTCAAGATCTTCGCTAAGCAGACGTTGTTTTAAGTTGTCAAATATTGCTTGAAAAAATCGATCTTCCCCTTTCTCTCTCTCACCATTGATGCCGACACCATTAAACTGGCCAAAATGCGATATTGCTCAACCTTTCTAGTAGATTTACCTCCCTGGAAATTAGTGCTTGAAGAACTTCAATGGCCTGCTCTGTGTAGCGGCTGCTGTCAACAAGAGTGGTTTCTCTTTCCTGCAGCTTGAGTGTGAGAGGCTCTGGAGTTCCCGAAGAACATCCTTCATACATGCCAAATCAAACAGAAAGTTTGCTTTTTGTGAGGTGCTTAAAGGGTTAGTTCACCCAAAAATGAAAATTAGCCCACAAATTACTCACCCCCGAGGCATCCTAGGTGTATATGACTTTCTTC
>NW_015542460.1:249872-251603 GCF_001515605.1 Sinocyclocheilus anshuiensis
TTTGTTAACAGGAGCAAAGGAAGCAAAGTTTCCTTACTTTAGCAAAGGAAAACCAGTCTCCTCTTGGCTTATATCGAAATCCTCCGACTTTCTTCTTTACAAATCCTCATTTTGTACTTCTAATTAGTGACCGTTGTTTTGTTGTGATCTCTCCACTGCGGGTGCTTTTTATTTAACTTCTTTTGGACTGACGCATGCAACACCCGCTGAGTGCCATTAAACAGCTTGAAAGATCAAAGACAATTTTTGACTTGAGGGTGAGTAATTTATGGTCTAATTTTCATTTTTGGGTGAACTAACCCTTAAGGCCTTTTGTATTTTTTTTTTCTTTCAACATCAGTTTCTTCACTGTCTTTATCGAAATGTTTCGCTAATTCAGGAAAACTCTTGTTTTAGCTTTTTAATCATGCCATATTAGCCCTGTTCGATCTGACGCACCATCAGCAGCAACAACAATGAGATTTTGCTGCAGAAAGTTCTCATCAAAGCCAGCTTCCTCCAAACTCCCTCTCAAACCTGTGTAGATAGAATGATTTAGAATAAAAAAAAAAATTGTTTTCAACATCACTCCGCCAGTGACATCACATCTGACAAATACTATTATATAGGCAATACCAAATACAGTGTTCTCATCAATTGTTATACTCACACGGGAGTTATTTGCTTTTATGTGCAACAACTTTTCTCTTTGTTTCTTTTGAAATGTGTTCTATTATCTCAGAACATGAGTGCAGCCTATGCTTTCATCCTGTATGTAACAGTCGTGACACACTCACACACACGGGATTCTTTCGTCTTTGATTTACTGTAATTAACACAGAGCACTATTACAAGGCGACAGACTGAAGACAAAGACGTTTTCCTAGAAAAAAAAGGTAAAAATCATGTTGGCTGCAGCAGCGAAACACAAATCTGCCCTAGTACAGCCAAACTCACATTACTTGTGTTAGAACACATGGCAACAATACACAATATGAAGACCTTAGCAACATACCTGTACCTGTAATTAACAACACTGCACTATTGCAAGACAAAGACTGGAAAACAGAACATGAACAACTAAATACTATGAACATGGTAACAATGAACATTTATGACAGAATAAACACAAAAACAACATACCTTTTTAATGAGAAAGGGTACAAATCAGGGTGAAGATACAGTACCGCAGACTAGAAAAATAGGAATTACACATTCACTCGACTCATATTACCAGCAATTGTCAGAATGCTAGACAATAACCATGAGAAATGAGCCCCGTTCATGTGACACAAGAGGAAACTCAATACATTTATAACGATCTCAAGTCAGTGCAAAAGTGTTAAATGCATTATTTATATGTTCAAATACATGTACGTGAGCCATTGCATTGAATATATTCTCTTAAAACATATTAATCACAGTTACTTCATTAATGAGAGAAAATAACCGTAAATATAATACCTGCAGTAGAGACACACAGATCTCTACAATGTCTGCAGTGCCATAAATAACCACAGGAGGGGCCCCTCAAAATAGAACGAGTTTTGGTGATAACTAAACAAATATTTAATGACTATAATACTGATTTCTCGCTAGAAATAACATAGAGATCTGTTTTATTAGTAGTAACAGTAGTAGTAGTAATGTAATAGAAATTATAAATGTATCTACCAAAGAGTTACAAATAAGACAAAATTACGGCTTATTTCTGCATTTCCAGCAAAATTATCCCCCCCCCCCCCAAATTTA
>NW_015542460.1:252346-252884 GCF_001515605.1 Sinocyclocheilus anshuiensis
GCCGGACGATTTGGTCAGTCGCACTTTTAAACACATTTTAGTTTTGCTATAGAAATACAAATTCACACTCTGATTACATAGAGCAGCAGCAGGAGCGTGGGGTTGTCATTGCAACCAGATACATTGCACGCGAATTACAGCTGCGCTTCTATTTTGCCGCACTAAACGTAGCAATAAACACGTTGAAAATAATACACAATAAACATGTCTGTCAAAACGATCTCAAAGGAGGCTTTTATTAAGCAAATTATTTTGTGAACTTAATTGTTATTAAGTGAATTACTCATGCACTGTATTAAAAAAATACTTTAGCTGGGTTTCCACAGGCAGGGTCACAACTATCTACAGTGTATGAAGCTAAAGGTTTTTGGGTTAAGGTTCATAATGTAGAACATTTTTAACATTGTATGCTGTATGTGCATAGCTAGCTAGCAAACAAGGAATACAGCTGTTAAGCTAAGTCACATTTAGCTGAGTAAGATCATGGTTGAGAAATGTTGGATACTGCTGGAAATGCTGCTATGGGGTATCCTATTTA
>NW_015542460.1:253433-263085 GCF_001515605.1 Sinocyclocheilus anshuiensis
CAGCTGAACACCTCTGGTGTGACTTTAAATGCAGACCTTGAGCCAAAAACTCATCACCAAACACCAGTGACTTGTACATATGCATACAATCATTTTAGACACTTCCAAAAACTGTGGCAACAGAGATAGAAATACAATTTTTAAATACATGAATTATGTTTCCATCTTTGATGCCACAGTTTTGGAAGTGCCCTTTTCTGCTCTAAAGAAGGGGGTGTCCCAATACTTTTGTCCATATAGTATATGTACAAGTCACTGGTGTTTGGTGATGAGTTTTTGGCTCAAGGTCTGCATTTAAAGTCACACCAGAGGGTATAAAATTAGAAGCACACAATTCCCTAGAATATCATTATATGCTTAAACATTCAGATTTGTACTCGTGGAAATTACTAAAGTAGTCAAATCTGTTAATTAGAAGGGGGTGTCCCAATACTTTGGGCAATATAGTGTATATTTGGTGCGGTAGGGGGCCCAACTTCATATTCTTTCATAGGGCCCAAAATTGCTAGTGGCGCCCCTGGTACACAATAACATATCCCAAACAGGAATGGCCTTAAGAAATATTTCAAGGATTATTTGGAATGGATGTATTTTAATTAGGGCTGTCAAAATGAATGCGTTAACGCAAATTAATTTTAACGGCACTGATTTTATTAACGCCGCGCGTATTTTCTGTTTGACCCGTGGCCTAACCCGTAGTTGAACAGTGTTGACTTTGTCGCTAGATTTAGCAACTTTTCAGACTTTTTTTTATTTTTTTCAAAAAAGCGTCTAGCGATAAATCTTTAGGGTTTGCCCTTAATTTCTGAGACTCGCCGGTACTGCCGTGCGAGCGCGAGGTTTCTCTTTCCCAGCGCACTCACACACCTCTTTCTCTGCGTCTGCTCTGTTCTGCGAGCGGCTGAGAGGAGCAGTGCTTTCAGTTAAAACACATATTATGTTGCTTCTCTAATTTTACATGCAGATATAGCCAAAACCACAGCACAGCTATTGTCTTTATCTTATGTGTAGCCTATTTTATTTTGTCAGATGATGGCTCGATAAGAAATTAGGATTTTTGTGCAGATTAACATCTTGGAAGGGAGAGCTGGTTATGTAGTCTTAAAGGATCGCGTTTCAGTCACTATTTCATATTCATTCCGTTGTCTGACAACAGAAACAGTAAAATATATAAATGAAAACTGTTTTATTGAGAATTTAGCAGCATCAAAATACAGTATGTGGGCACAGAGAGGCAAACAAATGTAATATTAAATAATAAATGTACATTTTGGTTGTTCAGAAGTAGTGAGCTGCCCTGTCCTGCAAAAATGTAAACAGGCTTGTGCAAGTAAATTGCTCAGAGCAAATAAAGAGAAGTAATGGAAAACTGGTATTTGTTCATTTTTCTCATGTGTCTAATAGACATGAACAATTTCTTTGAAAAACATCTATGACCTTTGAAACACGTCTAGTCTTCATGCTCTATGTTGACTATGGTTTGACTAATAATAAATTAGTCATTTGCATTAGACATCCATATTTGTTCATGCCCATGTTGATTAGAGAATTAAAAACTTGAAAGTATTCATTTAAGGTACATTTAGAACAGATAAAAATGTGCGATTAAGTTGCGATTAATCACGGGTTAACTCGTGACAATCATGCGATTAATCGCAATTAAATATTTGAATCGATTGACAGCCCTAATTTTAATCAAATTCCAATGCAATTCTTCTGTGTCCAGGGGCATCCCAGTGCCTGAGAACTTTTTCAGGATCCAGTACTCTGTTTTTATGTACATGCATCATTGCAAGTCCTGATAGCCTGTCATTTCCCATGCTCGATCGTAGCCAGGTTTTTAGCCGCCTCAATGCGGAAAATGACCTCTCACAAGAACAGGTGGTCACTGGTATCGTGAGGTAGATGGAGAGAATGCAGTGGATGTTGGGGTAGTACTGCATGTCTAAGTGATCCAGTGTTTCTTTTGCTGTTAATGCCAGCACCGTTTGAAGTTGGTTTTTTACCTTCCATCTGTGAATCTCCTGCTCAATGGAGTCTGGTTGAGGGAGGTCTTCCATGTACCATGACACCATCATTTCTGGCTTTTCCTTTGTGAGTTTTGATAGAGCTGAAGGTATAAGGTATGCAGCAAGCATAGCTGGCTCAGAGTTTTCCACAAACCTGGTGTTCAGTTGGCTTGTCACATGGTCAATAAAAGGGTAGAACAGATTGAGTCTGTAATGTTCTTCTATTGACTGTGATGGTGTGTTATCTCTGTTTTGCTGCCTGCTGATCACACGCTTTTTTACTGGAACCACATTAATGGTTCTGGCCATTTCTGTTGACTTTTCATACATTTCATGCAAGCCCTCCTCATTCCTTATTGTAGAAATGACCTGAGCCACCTCTCTGGCCTCTTTGTAGGCAGTCATAAGGTCCATGTTTGGTGACTGTAACTGTTTTGTCAGTGGCTGGATGTAGCCTAGAATTATGCTTGTTGTGACTGCAGTGACAATTGTGTCCAATGACTCTATACTGTGTCGTAGGTTGCTAGCTTTGTTGGCATTCGATGATGTTCCTGATTCTATTTCTATGAGGGCAGAGTGGACTGCATTGAAGTGATCCAGAAAAGCACCTACTGTCTTCCCTCTGGAGCCCCAGCGTGTGTCTGACATGAGTGCGATGCCCCCTGTTTTTCTTTTGTCACTGACCTGTGTTTCCTTGCTTCCTTGTTGTTGCTCGTGTAACATGTTCTTTCTAACAGCAGATGCAGAGAAAAATGCTGTAACATTCTCAATTGTAGCCATGGTGTTCCTTATGAGGGGGATGTCAGAGCATCCATGGACAACCACAAGCTTAAGTGCATGGCTTCGGCAATGTGTGAACAGTGCCCGTGGTTGAAGCTCTCTAATCCATTGTTGTACTCCATTCACATGCCCACTCATTGTGCTGGCTCCATCATAGCCTTGCCCTCTGAAATATTCAATCTCCAGACCCCACTTCTCCAACTGTGAGAGGATGGCTTCTGTAATAGATGCAGCATCTTGTTTGGCAAGAGGACAGAAACCCAAGAACTCTTCACATATTTCGGCTCCATCGTTATGGTTAATGAAAGAAATGCAGATGGACAGTTGTTCGGTCCCACTCACATCCATTGTTTCATCAGCAAGGACAGTGAAAAACCTGGCTTTTTTTATTTCCTTAATTATGTCCTCCTGAATCTCAGCTTCACAGCATGCTATTAATTCATTTTGAATTCTTGGTCCTATGTATTTAGCATTTTTTGGTGCTGTTGAAAGATGATGTTTTAATGTGGGGTCGAATGAAGATTTCCATGTGAGGAAATGATTAAAGTTGCCATCTTCACTTTCTCCTGTCCAGTGACCACGTAGTGCTATGTTCCTCTTTGACAGATTATAACATCTAGAATGGAAAGGAGAGCTTTTCGATTCACACTGACCTTCTCTGCATATGCACAGCTTAGAACAGAATTAATGCTTTTCTGATGCCCTTGTGCAACGGACAGAACATTCTCAGCAAACTCAGAAGCCTTTAAGTGCCCTGGACTACAACTGTGCTTCGAAATGATTCCCCTCTTCTCTCCAATAGCATTTTTTCCAGTCACGAAATCCTTGATTTATGAAAATCGCTTTTGTAGTCTTTTTGCTAAATGACATACAAATAGGTGGAATCTTCTGAAACTGAATATCTAAGCCAGGGGTATTTCTCCTCCCACTTCATATTATAGCGTAATTGCTTTTCACCAAACTTTGTTGTAGGATAATTATGGTTATCTTTGAACCACTTGTTCTTTAGAAGGCAGTACTTATCTTCATCTGTTAGCTGTTTATTTTTAAACTTGGCTGGATCAAATTCATTTAGAAATGTGTCTTTCTGATTGCCATCAGCTCTCTTCACTCTCATCTCTCTCTCCTCTCCTCCTGTCACCTCTTTTCCAGCCTGGTCTCTTCTTGCATTGCTCTGTTCATGCGATCTCTCCAAGTCTTTTCCCTTTATATCTCCTGTGCTCGGTCGTGGAAAGAGTACTGAAAATTTGTACTTAAGTACAAGTACTGTTATATTGCTGAAATAATACTCAATTATAAGTAAAAGTACTGGTGTCAAAACTTTGTTTGTAGTGACTGGTGTCACTACTTGGTGTCAAGTAGTGAGAGTACTCCTCTCAATAACTAGTCAGAGTACTAGTTACTAGTTACTTTTTAGCCAGCGATATTTAATGAATTACCAAAAAATATTAATTAATATCAAAGATCTATGTGGATAATAGATACTTTGAACAAACCCCACTTTTATCTTATTGACAAAGTACGTGAATTAATGGTCATGATACAGGAATTTCTAACTTCAATACCTTGAAAAATATCAGTATCAAAGTACCCGTGAACCGGAAGGTGCAACTGACTTCAGTGTTGTGATGTATTTCCAAGTGAAACAGAATGTTGAATAAAGGGCGGGGTTTTATTGTGGTGCACCTTCACTCCACCTCTTGCTCACAGCAGATTCACGGTTGGATAGTGGTTAAGAATATCTGCTTGTTATGTCTGACATCATGCTTCACCGCTTCTGGGTCCTAATGCTCTGCCAGACGCCACAAGAAAACAACAAACTGTGCTAATATACACACTCACGATGTCATGTAATACTGAAAAACAGTGTTGGGGAGTAACTAGTTACATGTAACGGCGTTACGTAATTTAATTACAAAATAGCTGAAAAATTATAACCCTAACCTTTATCTCCATTAGTGTCTGAGACACTGTAAGCATGGAGACTGTAGTATGCACAGCAAATTTTTTAATGCTTAGCTTAAATATGTAATATCAATTAAATAGTGCTCATAAATGGCTGTTGAGATAGGAGTCTCAAGTGAAATGAGTAGAGGCATGGACCCGGAAAAAGCAGTCCTTACGTCATGACTTAACAAGAGGATTCTCCCCAAGCCGTCAAACTGACGTCATCAGAGCGAGAACGCCATTCCAGAGCGGAAACGAAAGCAGACAATTTTTTTCCCAGTGTATTGACTTGCATGGTTCAATTGTTCACCACAAAACTAGTAATGTGAACTAAAAATGTATGTAATATTAATTAAATAGTGCTCATAAATGGCTGTTGAGATAGTATTCTCAAGTGAAATGAGTAGAGGCATGGACCCGGAAAAAGCAGTCCTTACGTCATGACTTAACAAGAGGATTCTCCCCAAGCCGTCAAATTGACGTCATCAGAGCCAGAACGCCATTCCAGAGCGGAAACACATTTTCAGTTTTTGATTAAAGATTATGATGGCCTACAATTTTTTTCCCTGGTGTATTGACTTGCACGGTTTAAGTGTTCACCACAATACTAGCAATGTGCACAAAAAAAAGTAGGATCATTTTTGATTTCATGACGACTTTAATCATTTTTAATACCATTGGCAAAACTATACTGTATACTGCCATATAGATATTTTAATATCTCACATTTTTTTGTCCAAACTTTTTTTGTCAAGGCAACCATTATTTCAAGCTTTAAATGGTTTAATCCAAGTCTTCTAAAAAAAGACACGTTTGCTTTATATGATGAACAGATTTGAATATAGGCTTTAATTTACATGCATATAAACATTGATCAATTACCATTACAAAAATCTCAATCTTAAACATTTGCTCATTCTGTGTATTTGTGTCTTTAAAATAGGCTAACTTTGTTGCAAAAGCTTACAGCACAAGGAAGCATGATTTAAAATTTGATTTCAAACTGAATTGAATTTACAAAAAAAGACAAGCGCACACAGTCAGTAATAAAAATTATATAAACAAATGACCTAAATTCAGATGAGGTATTCAAAATATGACAACACTGAATTTTTATAAGCAGTGTTTTAAGAGCCATATATGTGGTTTGTTTAGATAATCAGGAGTGGATCTATTCTACTTGACAAAGTTTAATCCAGGAGCAAAGAGAAATAATTTCTGCTTTAAAAGTACGGAGAGATCGCGATTGCACCAATTTTTTTTTTGTCCATCCATTTTTTGTCAAGGCAATCATTATTTAAAGTTTTGAAATTGGTTTAATCCAAGTCTTCTAAAAAAGACACATTTGCGTTATATGATAAACAGATTTTAATATAGGCTTTTATTTATATACGTATAAACATCGATCAATTACCATTACAAAAATCTCAATCTTAAACATTTGCTCATTCTGTGTATTTGTGTCTTTAAAATAGGCTAACTTTGTTGCAAAAGCTTACAGCACAAGGAAGCATGATTTAAAATTTGATTTCAAACTGAATTGAATTTACAAAAAAAGACAAGCGCACACAGTCAGTAATAAAAATTATATAAACAAATGACCTAAATTCAGATGAGGTATTCAAAATATGACAACACTGAATTTTTATAAGCAGTGTTTTAAGAGCCATATATGTGGTTTGTTTAGATTGACAGACTAGGATATTTACATGTACAAATCATACAAATATCCCATTCTGAAACCTTTCTAGCATAGGCCTACTTACATTGTAAAGAAATTAAAGTTCCATTTTTGATAGTTGAAAGACTTTCTGATGCATTTCACTTACTGATATTTCAGTATCGGTATCAAAATATAGATATTTATGATAACACTAACATGTAGTTTGTTTCTCCAAACTTTGAGTCCATAAATTACACTGAGCTCCCTCACTCAGCTCTTCAGCTGCTGCAGCGGCGGCTTTTCCCGCTTCAGATATCAGGGCTTTTATTGGTCCCTTTATGGTCGGATATCTTTATTGGCTACTGAAGTTCCGTCAAAGGTTTGAATATCAATTCAAATTGTGGGCGTACTCAGTAACGAACTACGATTTAAAAGTAACGAAGTAGATTATTTTGCTTAATTTGTACTTAAATAGAAGTAAAAGTACAGCTTTGAAAATATACAAAAAAAAGTACAAGTACCCGAAAAAACTACTTAATTACAGTAACGTGAGTAGTTGTAATTCGTTACCTTCAACACTGCCTGTACTCTTTCTCTCAGCCTCTTTTTCTGTGTCTCTCTGCTTTCCATAGCCTGCTCCCTCTCTCTCATCTCCTTTTGTCTCACTGTCTTCAAAATTACATTCTTTCTGTTAATTTCTCTCTCCATCGTTTTCTACTACTCTACTACTGTTGTCTCTCTCTCTCTGTATTCACTGTCTGTCCCTTCCTCTGTGACTCCTCACTTGTTTCTTCTGTCAAAATGTATTTAAATTTAGTACATTATATATATTAAATTTTATATTAATGTTGGAGCTTTCATAATTTTATATTTAGATGATAGGAATGTCTCAAACAGTACATAAACGTGTTTTAATCAAAAAATATTTCACATAAGCAGTGCCTATATATAAGCATCAAAAATCAAACAATTTTAGGAACTTGTTTCCTTTTTTTAATTAGTCAACGCTTTTGTACAATGAAAGGTTTAGTTTTATATATATACTGTATGTATGTATATATATATATTAGAGCCCGACCGATATGGGTTTTTTGGGGGCCGATGCCGATACCGATATTAGGCAGGGGAAATTTTATGTTATAGCACATTACCAGTCAAAAGTTTGGACACTTTCCCATTCATGTGTCCAAACTTTTGACTGGTACTGTTACTGTATATAGAATACAGTATATACATAAACATAATAGATATACAACAACACATTTTTTGCAATGATCACTCAATTGTGGTGATCAAACACAAATATATGTAATGGAGGCAGGGTATTTAACAGTTTAACAATAAACTTTATTATCCAAAATGAGTATGACATCAGTGCACTAAACAGTAAACTTCACTTCACTTATTATAAATAACACAAATAGAACAATATATATATATATATATATATAAACTTGAATTAAGAAAATAAACAAGGTAACTATGTAGGGCAAGCAAGCTACTGCCAGTCCAACAGGGGCAGGTTTATGCAGGAAGCACAGCTTCAAATGTAAACATCTAAAATTAATAAATAATAATAATTAAAAATAAACTTTAACTGCAAAGAATTTGGTTATGTGTTGTGTGGGGCAAGCCTATGTAAATGAACAATTGAATGAACATAATAAGACACTTTTTCTTTTTTTTCACAAGCCCCCTTCAGCCCTACAGTCCTTAATACTGCCAATTCAACAGGGGCGGGTTATAATGCAGAAAGCACAGCTTTTCTGCATTCTCTCCTTTGAGGGAGCTTCGCTTCTCTTCATAAATGTTGCCAATAGTGCTGAACACCCTCTCACTTGGCACAGAGGAGGGTAGACAGGATAGGTGTCTCCTGGCCTGGCCTGATAGTCCCTTGAACCGGCTACTATTGTGCTTCCACCACTCCAGTGGGTTGCCTTTTTTTCTGTCTATGACTGGCTCACTCATGTACCTCTCAAGCTCTTCCAAGGATCCCCTCAGGTTCCTGTGCATGATTGGTTGAAGTGAGCATGGTGTCATACAGACTGTCTAGAAGACTGTGGGCCTGGTCCTCCACTCTCTGTCTTTTGGGGTCTCCCCCATCACTGGCGCTTTCTGCTGGTGTTGGGTCTGGTGGAGTCTTCTCTGCCTCTTCCCTCAGCCAGGCTTTGGCTTGGGTTAGTGTCTCTGGCGACAAGGGCCACTCCTTGTAGTGTGGGTCGAGCAGGCATGCGAACACCACCTCTTTCGAATCTTTCACTAGTTTGGAAAACCTCTTATCCAGGCTCTCCAGCATAGTCTTTCTCAGAGTCTGAATTCCTTTACTGGTGGGTCCCTGTGACTCCAGGAGACACCTCAGCACTGCTACACATGGTAAAATGCAGGAGGCAGAGGAGTCTGCTTTGCTTATTTCCTGTGTTATCTCTTCCAGTGGTGTCAGGGTCTTTACCAGGTTGGCTGCCACATCCCACTCGTCCGCAGTTGGACAGGTGAAATGCCCATGGTCACTTGAATAGGCTATGATTGCTCTCTTTTGATCCAGCATCCTCAGGATCATGTGTAGTGTGGAGTTCCACCTGGTTGGCACAGCCTGGAGTATGGAATGCTGAAGAACACCAACCTCCTTCTGAATTACAGAGAGCCGTTGCTGTGCAATAACTGAGTGGTTAAAGTGTGTGGCTATTCTTTTTAGTTTGGCCAATATGTCCCCCACCACCCTCTGGGAGCTGAGGCCATCATTAATGACCAGTTGAAGTGTATGAGCACTGTAGCTCAGGTCAGGCATCTCTGAAAGTCTCATGCCTTTTACCATATTTGCGCCATTGTCCCTTAGCACTAGGAGGACACGCTGTGTGTTGATGTTCCATTCCTCAAGCATGGTCAGGAAGATCTGCCCAATGTATTCCTGTGTGGGACCCAGACATGGCCTTAACATTCAACACAGTTTACACTCTATTCCAGTTCTTGTCGATGAAATGAGTAGTCAAGCTCATGAGGGCTTCAGTAGAACCAGACCAACAGTCAGTGGTAAAGGCAACGCTGTTTCCTGCATTTTCCACAGAGAGAATACTTCTCACTTTTCAAAGGGTACCTGGGCTCTGCCTAGGCCAGTAATCTTTTTAAACCAGCACCCTCCACAATTGCATAAGGCAGGATATCAGTGGCGATCATTTCCATTATCAACTTGTCCAGCTCCTTTGATCTTCGATGTGTGGTCCACTTTGTGGTCTTATCAAACACTTGTTGGAGTGTG
>NW_015542461.1:0-9079 GCF_001515605.1 Sinocyclocheilus anshuiensis
ACAAAATACTATCTGTCATTAAAAACTTTTAAAAAATGAGAAATTTTGCCTTGGAAACTACATTGAAATAAGCTTAAGATTAAGTACTAAAATTACTAAAACTGAAATAAATAAAATAATTTAAATTACAAAATTATTTTTAAAAATAAAAAGTAAAATGAAAATGAAAATATCAAAATAAAAGCTGTTTCAAAATATTGATAAATACTAAAATAGCATTGTTGTTGTTACCGGTTGAATCCTCTTGAAGGCCAACATCAAAAGACAGTTTGTCTGTCAGAGACCTGGAAGTCTTTAGGCATGTGAGATACTATGGGAAAACAAAGAAACAAGTGTAAATTCTACTAACAAATAATGACAAATAAGGTTCCCTACACTGCAGCACTGAATCACGGGTAAAGACCCCCAGAAGACCAAGTTCAGTAAGCTTCAATCTTTATAGTTAATGTTTATCGATAATATAAACACATAATTATCCCATTAAAACATAAGCCGTCTTGTCATTCATGATGTTAAAGCATTTTCACTTCTCCCCATCTACCCCAAATATACTGTAGGGAGTCAGTGATCATGAAGTTGACGTGTGTGAGCTGTAAGCTGTGACAGGCTGCCTAATCCTTCTCCCCACTGGCTTCAATTTGTGCATCGCATTCTCACCATTCCACTGAAGGAATGCCTAAGGAGGATGGCGTGACCGTAGAGCAGTGTCCGATGTCCACCTCCCTGTGCTGCCTACAGAAGAGAGAGTAAAATGTTGTTAGCAACTCAAAGCAAGGGTTCAGAGACGTGGACAGAATGGTCACTGTTAAAATAAAGAGTCACTGAATCAGAAACATTGGCACTGGGAAGAACATGCTGGACGGATGTTAAAAGGAAATTTCTCGTTCAGTTGTTTGAACGAGAACAAAATTTCATTGTTGTACCGTAGATGAGGAAATGTTAGGAGTGTGTGGAAAAAAGGCCCACAAGAAAGAGAGGAACAGAGTAAATATACTTACCCGTCTTATAAGCCTCTGAGTGCATAGGGAAAAAAGATGTTTCTCTTAATTAAAAAATATATTTACTGTATAATGAAGAACCTCAGGTAAAACTTTTGAAGTCTGCAGCTGGTGATACTGTTCACTAATCTTCCATGATTAACCATAATAATTACTGCCACATTTGACCACAATATCGGACTGTTTCATCTGAACTCCTCACCGATAGTCTAAAAACGCATGACTTTGACAAAGAGGAAAGTTGAAACTTGTGTTCCCTACTCCCAGCTGTTGCTGTAAGAGTATGCCTGCTGTCTTGCTGAAACATCAGATGATAAACAACAGTCCTTGGCTGAGTCACTGTGATATTGCACAGTTAGCTGCACATTTAACCAGAAACTGCCACTTCTAGACAGTTTCAAGTTGACAGCCTACTAAAAATGGCAAGATCTCTGGACTGCTGATAAAAAAGATCCCAAAGAAACCATCCTGATGTTAAAAAAAAAAAAAAAAAAATAAACAACTGCTGATAAAAAAGATCCCAAAGAAACCATCCTGATGTTAAAAAAAAAAAAAAAAAAATTAACATATACTAGCCTACCATTCAAAAGTTTGGGGTTAGAATGTTTTTGAAACAAATATCTTATGTTCACCAAAGCTGCATTTATTTGATCACAAATACAGCAATGATACAGCAAAATCAGCAGAATTGTGAAATATTATTACAATTGATTACAAAATAACTTTTATTTGAATATATATTTTTAACCGTAATTTATTTCTGTGATGCCAAGCTGAATTTTCAGCAGCCATTACTCTAGTCTTCAGTGTAACATGATCCTTTAGAAATTATTTTATTATGATGATTTGGTACTCAGATTTCTTATTATTATCAATGTTGAAAACTGTTTTTTGCTTAATATGTTTGTGAAAATGTTTACACAACATATATGTGACCCTGGACCACAAAACCAGTCATAAGGATCGATTTTTCGAAATTGAGATGTATACATCATCTGAAAGCTGAATAAATAAGCTTTCCATTGATGTATGGTTTGTTAGGATCGGACGATATTTGGCTGAGATACAACTATTGAAAATCTGGAATCTGAGGGTGCAAAAAAAACAAAATACTGAGAAAATCGCCTTTAAAGTTGTCCAAATTAAGTTCTTAGCAATGCATATTATTAATCAAAAATTAAGTTTTAATATATTTACGGTAGGAAATTTACTAAATATCTTCATGGAACATTATCTTTACTTAATATCCTAATGATTTTTGGCATAAAAGAAAAATCGATAATTTTGACCCGTATTGCTAGTATTGCTATTGCTAAAAATATACCCCCGCGACTGAAGACTGGTTTTGTGGTCCAGGTCACATATATGTTTTTTTCTGAATTCTTTGAAGAATAGAATGTTGGAAGGAACAGCATTTATTTTAAATATAATGTTTTTGAAACAACACAAAAGTCAACTTTGATCTGACTTTAAACATTTGAATGGTAGTATATAGTACACTCTGAAAGTAGCATGGTATACTACTTCTGAGCTAAACAAAAAAAAAGAAGCGAAACATCAAAAGAAGAAACCAAAAAAGAAACATTCATTAGGGAATCAGCATTCCAGATCATTTCCTCGTCATTGGTACTCCTGAAATTTGAGAGTGTTAGAGTCCAAATGCAAGAAGAAACAGTTCACATCTCAAACTACAAATAATCAACACAAAAAAGGCATTAAAGAGTGAATTCATTAAATAAATGACACACATCCGTAGGGATTTTTACAGTGAAGTACTGTATGTAACTCTGCTGCATAATGCTTCTCCAACAGAACTCATTCTCTCCTAGACATTAATGTTAGCGCAACAGATACACAGCACCGAGCCAATAAAATATATGCTGTGACAATCTCATTTCAAAATGCTGCAGTAAAAAATAAACATGAAATAAAATATCGAGCATGCCATTTTGTGCTGAAGGGAGGGCAAATAAAGCATTCAAATGGCCCTGTTCAGAACATGCTTAGCCAGTAGATTTTATTCTGGGCTTTGCATAATTCAGGGCCACTAGGTTCTAGGTTTGACAAGTTAATTCATCTTCTTTGGGTTACAGGAACATTTTCACACTCTCAATCATAACATAAAAATGGAGAGAGGGAAACAAGCCTGAGATAAATGAGAGAGACCTTGACTAAATGTATTAGTTGGGTTATGCCATGAGTTAAAGCACACTTAAAAATCCAGTTTAGTTAAAGAAGTGGTTGGGATGCTTATAAAGGAGCAGTAGGTATAATTATGTAAGTTAAATATTTTTTACATAATTCAGATTGACATTCATGCATACTCTTTGGTCAACAAATTGTGAACATACCCATTGCTCATGATCAGGATTCTTGCAACGATGAACAAAGATACAGATATGATTAAAAAAAGGCAGTTGGAAAACCCTTGCCACTTTAGCACATTCAATTCATTATGTCTTACCAAATTAATTAATTAAACCCACTCTTGCTACTGTTTTTAGAAATAAAAATCTAATATTTATATTGGTTGGATACTAGATATAATGAACTGAACGATGCCAAATGACGAGGCAACCCATGAGCAAAAACACTTGAAATAACTTCAATAAAATGTATATTGTGAAGTGCATTTTATTAAAAAAAATCATGACTATGAAATAGGGAAAAATAATAATTTCACCTTCTACAGGCAACTGAAAGCATAATAGACATGGAGCGGAATAATTAGTCTATGCAAAGCAGAAGGTGAGGTACCATACTATCATAGACATTAAAAAGATGACAATATTTTCTCCATTTATGACAATACATACCTCACCTGCATTTGTTAGTAAGTAGATGTTTAAATGATTAAGGGATAATGGATTTGCATTACTATCTATGTTGAAAGTCTAAAGCAATTATGGCATCTGAGGAATAACATCCGATTCATAAAACTCTCCAAATCAGATCTGCCAGTGTGAATTCTGGTTTTCTAATATCAGTGTCATCATTATTGATTACATACCCTTGGTCATATAGAATGCAGAAGAACTACAGTCAGTGGAGTAGTTTAGGAAATATGTATATACACTGTCTTTCCATGCCAGTGCACCATTATATTTCCCTATTGACATTGAAATGCACTCAAAAATGAAAGGTTTTGAAGTATTCTTAGTAGAAAGGTCTAGATATATTCAGTATAGTAACCCTGTAATGACTGCGATTTGTGTACTTACCCCTTCACCGCTCTGCCCTGCAAGCATCTCCTGCAGGGCCCGCACTGAGAGCGACTGCTCCAGCACAAAGTTGCAGATGCATAGGTCAGGAGGAAAATACTGTGGAGAGATAGAGATATTGCGGGTGTAGTTGCTTATTTGTTTTTTGATATAGATAAAGTCAGATAATTGGTAGAGTGTTTAAGTTTACAGATTAAAGCCCTTCATTAGTCCCAAATAGATGTTATGTTTTCGATATGTGTTCATTAGGATTAGCTTGAGAGGCCAGTAAGGATTAACATGGGCAAGTGGTGAGCTCCACCTTTGGTCTAGAGAAGTCTTCTCCCACCCTGCATCTGTTTATCAGGCTGCTATTTAAAGCCCCTCGACTGTCTGGTTCAGCTATCCTGAGAAAGTGAACATTCTGTCACCTTCTGATAACTAGAGTCTGAATCATGTACAGTCTTACTGAGTGTATACTTTAAAAGCATTTTCCTACTAACATCTTCCTTTGTGTTGAGAAATAAGAGAAATCAGCCATGACTTATGGTGACCAGTGCCCTTTCAGGTTTTAATATGACATGTGAGTGGGGAGAATGTGCTAAGTAGAGTGACAGATGCCTCTGGGGAAAGTCATCTGCAGCCATAAAATACAAAGAGAAAATACTATAGAAGTATTATGTCTCAGTCAGGTTAAAAAATCCCTCTACGCAACTCCACTCAAAGGAATGTAACTCACACATTATGTGATAGCCTAGAAATTATTTTTATACATATTTTAATAAGTATATATATATATATATATATATATATATATATATATACACACACACACACATACACACATACACACATACTTCTTTTTTACTAAATCTGCAAAAATGTCAACAATTCTGTGTTTTTCTGTCAATATGGGGTGCTGTGTGTACATTAATGAGGAAAAAAAATTAACTTAAATGATTTTAGCAAATGGCTGCAATATAACAAAGAGTGAAAAATTTAAGGAGGTCTGAATACTTTCCGTACCCACTGTATATATATATATATATATATGTGTGTGTGTGTGTGTGTAATATAATTTATATATCTTAAAAGCCACACTGAGCACATAATTTGCCCCTATATGAAAACTGCACATATGAAACTCAACAATAAAAACTTAATGACCTTGATTATGACCCATATATATGAACCCTAACCTCTATATATGTTTCACATAAAATGCCTTTCTATTTATAGTTTTAAATATGCATCTGAGAGACCAGGGAGATGGTAATGCATGATGGTAAACGCTGACAGTTTTATCTTCTACGTCACTCAGGCAATTACAGCAGATGTCTCCGTGTCACTCAGGGTTATACATTATGCATTGCATGTGAATCCATAAGGATTCATTTATAGATATGCATGAAGAAGACCAATACTTTATATGATAATAGAAAGATTATCATCATTAGCCACCTTCATTTTTACAATGTATGAAGAAGGTCAGGCTCAGTAGATACACCGCACATAACCACAGAGATGCCCACACATCTTCTACTGCCTTGCCTCCTGATGCATACAAAATATGGTGCAGAGCACTAGGATCAATTGCAGTTGCCATGGTTTTCAACTACATGAATCTCTTGCCATTAATTTGATGTACTTCTAGAGGACAACATACCAAAGGCAAATATGTGTAAGTCTCCCTGCTTCACTCTACATGTATTTTTAACCATGCAATTTTCTTAACACAAAGAGGTACAGTGTTTAAAGTATTCCTTAATCAGCATACTGAAAAAAATCGTATTGTGTAATACTAAAATTATGCAATTGTATTTTGTAGCAGTCTAAAGCTGTTTTTTGCTTTGCTTCAATCTCTGCATTGGGGGTTGAGTGGGAAGGTTTAGGGATATTGAAGCAGTGATTAGTTTCTCAGAACACATGGGGCTTTACCTTCGCCTCTGACGTGGGCTCTAGATAACACAGGCGGTTGCCGAGTCCCTCTGCTGAAAGGCAGAATTTGCGATTCTCCTTCTGAATGGCGGCGACACACTGCAGTACCACCTCATCATCCTGTCAAGACAAAAACAATGAATTAGCAAAAACACTCCAAACACTTTCACTCAATGTAGTCCCAGAAGCTAAGCACAACTTAAAGCCGAAGTGTGTCATTTCTGTGAAACCAACATCACCAAACGGCAGTTACGGCACATTAAAATAAGGTCCGTTTTCAAACAGGTTTCCTAGCCACTCCCCCTACCTGCTATTGGCCAGCCAAATGAATAATCCCACCCCAAACTCACACCATTGGCCGAGCCTCTGTTGCTGTGTCAGGCTGGTTGAGAAGCTTAACAGGAGCAATTTTTTGATAGCGCCCCAGTTTTTACACTTTTTAGGGAAATTAGTCTAGAAATTAATTACTTATAGTTAGTTACATATTAAAAAGGGAAATGAGAAAGTTTTCTAAAAAATACACATTTCAGTTACACAATGTTTAACAGCAGCAATTCTGATAGCAAAAAATTGCTATCAATAACTAAACATGTGAAACATAAAATTGCTACAAATAAAATAGCTACAGACACAAAAAAGCACTTGAAAAAGCTGAACTTCTGTCAGGTCATAATAAGTTTAAATTAATTAATGACGTAACAGCTAAATTACCTCAAAACTGTCACTGGAGGAAAGGAAGAAGAGTGGAGACACTTACGTCATTAGAATCCACAATCAATCTCTGTACATCCTTATTCTCTCTGAGGAGGAAAATATTGATTTCTGTATCATTTGCGTTTCCTTTTCTTGTTTGCCAGCTCACATATCACATTAATCCTAGCTGATGGTTGCCATGGTTCTGATGATCATCATCAGAGCTGTAACAATTCCTTAACACAGTCATGGTGTGTAAGTTCATATTTTATATTTCATTCATCAGGTTTAAGACGCATTAATGAGATGAGAGCTAGCAAGAACATCCATTATTCTAAATACACACATAATAGCCCGTGTGTATTTGGGCTTGAGTTATGCTAATTAAAGTGGGCTGTCTAGCTCTGCTGTCTAAGCTATGCTAAAACTGATGAATGACAACAGGAACGCTGTTATTCTGACAGTAAAGCAGTGGAGCGCCTAGTAACATATTACAGATGCCAATCCAACTGCTGATGTAAACAAATAATCCAAATAAGCCTACATTACCTTACATTAAACTCTATTCGTTAATAAGTTTAGTCCCCACCAAAAAGCCTTATTACATACTACCATTAAAAAACGTTTTTTTAAACAATAAATTATCAATTAAAAATGAAATGCATACATGGATAAAATATACTGTAAATTTTAGTGATGTTTGTATATGGTATGTGTTGGTCCAGATGGGCCCTATCTGTGGAATGATTTTCCCTTGTCTACGGCTGACAATGTCAGATTCTCCTATCTCCATCCCGTCTTCCCGGATAGGTTTGTGGAGACCATTTTCCCGCCGGTGAACGGAGTTCTCGCATGCGGCGGATCGAGTCCCCGTCAACTCTGCATGCTTTCCCGCAAAATATCCAGCGAAGTTTTTGCTCTACCTCTCAGGATGGCACTGGTAAATACTCGTTCAATAACTAATAAAACTTTTGTTCTGAACGATATTGTTAAAACCAAGGAGCTGGATTTTTTGTTTATGACTGAAACCTGGCAGAGAAATTTAGAAAATGCTCCACTTAAGGAAATTTGTCCAAAGGATTATACATTTATTAGTCTGCCTAGACTTTCAGGCCGTGGTGGAGGACTTGCTGCTGTGTTTAGAAACTGTTTTTTCTGTCGGATGGTAAATGTTGGGTCTTTTTCCTCTTTTGAATTGCAGGTGATTCAAGTTGGTCGTACCCTTTTATTATATTTTATTTTATCGTCCTCCTGGCCCAAACAGCTCCTTCTTAGATGATTTTAGTGATTTTTTTATCATCTATTCTTAAGCTCACTAAAATTGTGATTGTTGATGACTTCAACATTCATATTGATGATGTTTCTGATAAATTTGCAACTGATTTTATAAATATTACGGAGTCTTTTAATCTCATCCAATATGTTACCGGTCCTACTCATATAAGAGGGCATACTTTAGATCTTGTTTTCAGTTGTGGTTTATATATTGGTTCTGATTTGTCCGAAGATAATTTTATTTCAGATCATAATTGCATTTCATTCGACTTATTTTGTCATTTAGATTCACCATCATGTAGTCGAGTAATTAATTCTTGCATCCTGAATAACCTTTCTGCAGAAAAATTCTCTGCTGTCTTTGATAATTCGTCCATTATTATGACAAATAGTAGCGTTGATGTTCAAATACAATCTTTTAATGAGCATGGCCTTTCAGTCTTGGATGAAGTTGCTCCTGTGAAATCCAGAGCAGCTCGTCTGATAAATCCGCCCCTTGGATCAATGATAGTATCTGCTCTTTTAAACGTATTTGTCGTATAACCGAGCGTCTGTGGAAATCTACTCAACTACTAGTTCACTATCAGCATTTAAAATAACTTTTAATGGATTTTAATAACAAGGTCAAGGATGCCAGAATTAAAGGTGGGGTAAGCGATTTTTCAAAAACGCTTTAGAAAACTGATTCGGGCCGAATAGCGAAACAAACTTGTAGCCAATCAGCAGTAAGGGGCGTGTCTACTCATGATGTGGAGGAGAGAGCGTTCAGTGCACAGGACAGACATTAGCCGAGCCGAGCGACAGAAAGATAGAGATGACGGATAAAAAACAAAAGAGGAAAACGTCTGCGGAACAAAAGAAGGCTTAAGGAAACAAGGCAAGAAGTAGGACCCGTGTAAATATCGGATCAGTTTTCCAGCGCTGGAGAGAACTCAAGGAGCGGAAGGCCTGCGATCGGACGCCGAGGTTGCTTTG
>NW_015542461.1:9949-23049 GCF_001515605.1 Sinocyclocheilus anshuiensis
GGCGAGGGGGGCGTGGTTCAGCGAGGTCTGCAGCGGGAGAGAGAGTTGGGAGACGAGCGGTGAGTAAGTGGGTCAAATGCAAATGACGAACACCTGTGTCTGGTTCCAGTAATTGGCGTGGAGAGACCGCATAAAGAGGCCCAGGAAAGAGCTGTGAGGGAGAGAGAGACTGACTGCTGACTGGGGAGAGACTGTGCCTGCTCTGGAGAGCCCTGCGATCGTGATTGTGCCTGTGCAATTGTGCTATATTGAGCGCTGGTAGCGCGACGTTCTGTTTTACTTTGTTTGAAGCCGAATAAAACCCCCAGCAGCAGTCAAGCCGACCCCGTCCTCTTCCTTCTCGATCATTGACTTTGTTACACCGAGCGTCTGTGGAAATCTACTCGACTACTACTACTACTTCACTATCAGTATTTAAAATAACTTTTAATTTATTTTAACAAGGTAAAGGATGCCAGAATTAAGTATTTCTCTAATTTAATATCTAGCAGCAGACATAATCCCAAAATTTAGTTTGACACTATACATAACATTGTCTCTCCTCCATCACCAGCGGTTCAAATCTCTTCAGTTGATGAGTGCAACAGTTTACTCCTTTTTTTCGTGGATAAGATAAACAATATATGAAATAATATTACTCTCTGTCCTTCACTTCAAATACCTTGTGTCTCCAGGCAAGTAATCCTGGAGAATTTTTCCCTGATAACAACTGATGATCTCACTAAGGTTAGTTCTATGAAAAGTTAGTCCTCTGGATGTGGTACCCACTGCCTTGTTTAAAAACGTTATTGACACGATTGGTCCCTGTGTGTTATCTATAGTGTTATCTATAATTAATAATTCATTAACATCTGGTCAAGTTCCAGTTTACTTTAAACAAGCTGTGGTTCAACCTATTCTAAAGAAAACAAATCTTGATCCATCTTTACCCCAAAATTATAGACCTATTTCTAAGTTACCTTCTGTGGCTAAGGTCCTGGAAAAAGTTGTTGTAAATCAGCTCTCAGCAGTTTTAGATGGTTATAATGTGTTTGATAAATTCCAATCTGGCTTTCGTTGTAAGCAGCACTCAACTGAAACTGCTCTTCTTAATGTTTTAAACGATTTGTTGCAAGGTGATGCAGGAGAATGCTCTGTACTGGTTTTATTGGATCTCACTGCTGCTTTTGATACAGTTGATCACTGTATATTAGTTGAGCGGCTTAGACAGCAGGTTGGTATCTCTGGAACAGCCTTGAGTTGGTTTTCATCATACATATCAGACAGGTCTTTTTCAGTAAGAGTTCAAAATTATACCTCATCAACAGCACCTGTGTCCTGTGGTGTTCCCCAGGGTTCTGTATTGGCCCCATTGCTTTTTGCTTTGTATTTACTGCCGTCTGCCTCTGGGGCAACTGATAAGTAATTTTAAGGTAAATCTGAAGTCATTTTGAATTTTGATTCGCTATCATTGCTATGCAGATAATATTCAACTATATATTTCTTTTAAGTCTCATGAAATTACAAAATTGTCTACTCTTTTAAATTGTATAAAAAAAAAAAAACAGAAGTACTTATCTCGGCTCCTGCTGGTGTTCTCCCAAAAGTGATGGAAAGTCTTGGTTCTTTATCGCATTCTGTTAAATCTACCCTTCGTAATTTAGGTGTTCATATGGGACAAGCCTTCAGTCTTGATCAACATGTGAATTATTTGGTTCGTAACTGTTTTTATCAGTTGAGAAACATCGCAAAATTGAGGCCAGTTGTGTCCACAGCAGAGATGGAAATGATTATACATGCATTTATTTTCTCCCGCCTTGATTATTGCAACTCTCTTTTTACCTGTCTTAGTAATTCATCCCTCAAATGTTTACAAGTGGTTCAAAATGCTGCTGCTAAGCTTTTAACTGCATTTATTTCCTCCCGCCTTGATTATTGCAACTCTCTTTTTACCTGTTTTAGTAATTCATCCCTCAAACGTTTACAATTGGTTCAAAATGCTGCTGCTAAGCTTTTAACCAAGTCATCAAAGAGTTCTCACGTAACCCCAATTTTAATTTCTTTACATTGGCTCACTGTCAAATTTAGAATTCATTTTAAAATTCTTGTGATGGTGTTTAGAGCGTTGCATGGGTCAAGCCCCTGTGTACATAAAAGAGATATTGCAACCCTTTAACTCTAGTAGGAATCTGAGATCCTCAAATCAGATCCTGCTAGTTGTTCCACGTTCTAGATTGAAGAAAAAAGGAGACTGTGCCTTTGAAGTAGTTGCTCCCAAGTTGTGGAATGCTCTTCCTCTGAAACTGAGATCTGTGGACTCTGTGGACATTTTTAAAAAGCAGCTAAAAACTCACTTGTTCAAACTTGCTTTTGTCTAATTTGTTCTTTTAATTGTCATGTCTATTTTTATTCTTAATTTTACAATTTTGTTGTAAAGCACTTTGTGACACTTGCAAGGTGCTATAGAAATAAATATTACTTACTATGAAATTCAATTTTATTTATTCATATTTTTTCTGGATTCTTTTTTTTCCATTTAAATTTTTCTAGACTCTGTTTTAATGGTTAAATTAAATTTTATTAATAAAAAAGCATGTCTAATTAACTACAATCATGAAACTTACAGAATTTAACAGCAATTTATTAAAAGTTGAAGGAAAATGAATGAAATACATATTTTTCTCAAATGTAATATTATTTCTACCAAATTCTGTGTTTTCCAGTAATTTTCTGGATTCCGTTTTAATGGTTTCATTCAACTGTAATAATCAAAAGCATCTCTAAATAATTGATTTTATAAAAAAACTTTTTTTTTCCAGAAATACTGTGTTGTGTATTTAAATTTTTCTGGTAAATAAAGTATGTTAATAATTTTTCTGGTAAATATTGCTTAAAAATAATGTTTTAATAATAATTTTATTATTAGTAGTAGTGCTATCATTACATTAATAATACATTTCTGTCATAGTTTCTTCAAGTTAAACCGAACTATTATTTTGACAGATTGTTGTGAAGACCTTAAGTTCCTCGGTTTATATATGATATGATTATAGTTTTTCTCAAAAGAAAATGGAAAATGCTCATGAAGTGACTCTCCAGAGCAGTAGTGGAGATTATGTTTATGTGTTCATGTACTCATATATTGAGGCGGCAGAGGCTGAAAACACCAAAGCATCAGGCGTGCTTCAGTATGTGTGTGGTAAACAAAACCGTGCTTCTGCGCCATTCGTTCACAAAGAGACACGCAGAAAATGCAGGATTTATATATAAATAGTATTTTGTGGCATAATATTCACAGACACTAGTCCATATCGCGTTTTGATTTAAGTGTACTGACCTACTTTTGATTTATTCATCAAATTCTGTGACATTCCACGTTATACAGTAAATTCCATTTTTATGACTGGATTCTGCGATTCCGTCTGCATTTTCCGCATCGCAGAAATCATAGGGCCCTAGTGTTATGATTCTTGCCTAGATCGTGAGCAGTCCCAAAAATTGCTACTGCATATCAGTGGATGCATATCATAACTGGGGTGCATTTTATTTGGTGGTTCCACTGGAACAGAGAGCAGACCACATAGCAGATTTGGTCTCTAATGTATGTAGCATACTGACATTATATGCAAATGATGAGGAGTTTTTTTTTGTTGTTTTGTTTTTGTTGTTGTTGTTTTTTTGTCCATAGAGTGAAAGTCAATAAGGTCTAGTATTGTTTTGGACCTCACTGACTGGACAAAGACAATTCTTTTTTTAATATTCATTTGTGTTCCACAGAAGAAGCCAAGTCATAAAGGTTTGGAACAACATGAAGGTGAGTAAATTGAGACAATTTTCATTGTAGGACAAACTATTCCCTTACCATCAGCATAACATCATGTACAATAGTGCCACTGTGCAAAAAAATCTCATATGCAATATGCAAATTCAATCATATTTATTAAACTATATATACTGTACATATGTGACCCTGGACCACAAAACCAGTCATAAGTAGCACGGGTATATTTGTGGCAATACCCAAAAATACATTGTATGGATCAAATTTATCGATGTTTCTTTTATGCCAAAAATCATTAGGATATTAAGTAAAAATCATGTTCCATGAAGATATTTTGTAAATTTCCTACCGTAAATATATAAAAACTTAATTTTTGAGTAGTAATATGCATTGCTAAGAACTTCATTTGGACAACTTTAAAGGTGATTTTCTCAATATTTAGATTTTTTTTGCACCCTCAGATTCCAGATTTTCAAATAGCTGTATCTCGACCAAATATTATCCTCTCCTAACAAACCATACATCAATGGAAAGCCTTTTGATTCAGCTTTCAGGTTTCAAAATTGACCCTTATGACTGGTTTTGTGATCCAGGGTCACATATTGTCACATATTCTGTGCACAACATTTTAAAAATATGGTTATCGGTGCTTCGTTATTTCTCTCTATATATATTCTACTTATTTTATTTTTTGCAATAAAAGCTTATTCTGATTCCAACAGCATTAGGATTTTGGGATGAACTATTCCTTTACCATTTGGCATAATATCATGTTCAATAGTACAACTGTGCAACACATCGCATATTGCATACTGCAACTGCATACATACTGTCACAAATTCTGTGCACTTTGCACATAAAACACATACATAGGTATATCTGTGCTTTGGGTATATTCTATATATACTCTGTTTACTTACATATTTAGTTTATTTATTCTTTGGCTATATTCTTATTCTGAATAATACACAGCATTAGTATAAGTGAGACAAATGTTTGTGTTTGGGATTACAGTGATCTGCAGATATATGCATGTATCTATTTACAATATAGTGTTATCCACTAATGCAGTGGAGTGGTCTTTATCTAAAAGAGGAGATCTTCCCTTTCTTAGGTCCCATCTAGATCCCCTGCCAAGGAATCTGGTGAATCTGCAGCAAAGTGATCCAGGGGAGAGCCGCAAAGCCATCTGCAAAACAGCTAAGGGGCAGAGTCACAGTCTATCTATAGGGGTGTTGCGTGTTTAAGGCTGCGAGGGGTGGGGTGCGTCCACTCCGAATCACAAGGGCAAGAACCAGAACTCTCCAAAGTCTCTGTTATGCGTCCATATTCTGTACACATGACTGCCTGGACCTTCTGCCAAACCAATCTCTGCCTGACAGACCGACCCTATTCAAGCCAACGTGGCTGTGAGTTTAAACGCAGGTGCAGCAGAGGAATATGGGTTGCTCCACCCCCCTCCTTCAACATGCTCAGTTTGTGTCTTTAAGGACATGAACAGGTGTGGGTGTGTGGCCTGAAGACTTCAGGGGCTGTAACCCGAGAGGTCCTGATGTGCTCTGGTGCCAAATAAATGCTCACGACTCTCCCGGCCCTGCCACTGACAGGAACTTGAGAAAAGGTGAATACATAAAATCGCTCCTCCCACAATGCTATTTTGAAATGTACGCACATGCTCAGTCAGCCCAGGTCTCGAACACTGCAGAATTTTTTAGTCGTCTGAAAGATGACGTTTCTGTGTCTCCAAACACATAATAAATCATTTTAAGTACAGTGAGGTCTACAATTCTAAGGCCACTAGAGAAGATGCTTTTTTTAATTAAATGCAGATTTTATATTAGCAGCATAACAATTTGAGTGAAAATGTACATGCTTATTTGATGAGTAATTTGATGTTTAATTTTGGCTAAAATATATACACACACAAACACACAGTCAAACCAAAATTTATTCAGACACCTTCAACATTTCTCACATTCTATTGCAGTTTATTCGCTATAGTTTAGAAAATGGTAATACAATATGACGAGAACTCAGAGTTAAACTGTGTCAGAACAAATTCATCTTGATAATGTCAGATACATTTGATAGAAAGGTATGTAATGGATCACAATCAGCCAAAAATTATTCAGCTGTTAAGTTTAAGTACACAATTATATAATACCAATTTAGGTCAACCAATTACCAAGCAATGCTTAATTTTGTTCAGTCTGTGGTGTAAAAAGGTCGCATTAGCAATTAAAGAAAAAACACTTAAACAAAACATGGTCAGGTCAAAGTGTCTGAATAATTTTTGATCCCAAATTTTACTGCTAGTCCACTGTATGAAGAATTTTTGGGTATAATATGTCACAGTTCACTTTATTTTGCTATCCTCACTTACATTTATGAACTATAGTGTCCTGCACCCACTAGTAAAAAAATATCAAAAATTATATCTGGGGTCTGAATCATTTTGGTTTGACTGTATATATATTAATGTATTGTATATATATTCAATATTCATATTCAAAACGTAATAATCACTTTAATCTAGCTTGCGCCAACAGTTGTACACGGAAGCAGCTCCGGGAGGATGACGCAAGATGTTGGCGTTGAGCATGCGCCGGTGAGTCTCGTGAAAACCAACGTTTGTTAACAGGAGCAAAGGAAGCATTTTCTGATCGGCGCATGCACAAAGCCGACCTCATATGCCATCCTCCCAGAGCTGCTTTCGTTTACAACAGTGAGTGCAAGCTAGATTAAAGTGATTATTACGTTTTAAATATGGTTATTTTTCTTACAAAAGCGCATCGATTCGCTACAGCAGGACTTTGTTCACCCCTCGGAGCCGTGTGAGACACTTTTTATTATGGATGGGCGCTTTTTATTTAACTTCTTTTGGACTGATGCACTGCAACACCCGCTGACTGCCATTAAACAGCTTGAAAAATCAAAGACAAGTTTTAAAATAACTCCGACTGGATTCGTCTGAAAGAAGAAAGTCATATACATCTAGGATGCCTTGAAGGTGAGTAATTTATGGGCTAATTTTCATTTTTGGGTGAACTAACCCTTTAAGTACTGCTGGTGCGAGTTTACCAAACAGGACCCATGCAGGACTCTGCTTTAAACTACTTTGCTTCTCTCCATCAGATAACCTCACGTCCACGATGTGCCATTGACAGGTATTTCCCTAAACCGCCACACAGCTCATATATTTTTCCGCCACGGGGTGAGAAGAACATAATGATTACGGAAACAATATATATTTTTTTTTATAATTATTATTTTATTTCAGTTAGTTTTTCAATAACTGTTGTTAGTTTCGTTTCGTTTTAGTTTTTCATTTATTTTGATATTTTTATTTTATTTCCGTTTATGGAAATGTTTTTCGATCAATCGTTTTCGTCTTAGTTTTCGTTTACGAAAATAACCTTGGTTTGAAGAGATGGTTCTTTGTCTTTTCCTCATCTCAGCTAAGCTCTAATTCCTTAAATAACTCAAATTCATTGCCAGCTACTGCACTTTACCTAGCAGGTGGCTCACGCTCCTGTATGTGACAGCTTTATGAGATGGTTGAATGAACCCACATCTTTATCACCTCCATATCTGCATCCGGTTAACTTGCAAAATCCTTCAATAATGCTCTATGAGAAAAATATGCTCACCTTGAACTAAAAGTAAGAAAAAGCTACAAAGGATTTCTCAAACTTTTAAAGGCCAAATACATCACTTATGAACTGCTGACAGATGCTCCTTCAGGAGAAGCCAATTGGCAATTGTTATTTTATTTTTTTAATTCATGTTAAGTTGTAAAGTACTACACTACCCACAAACGTAAAGCAAGATCAGAGAAGTTGTTATGGGAGTAGTTTCATTTCATAAAAGACATTAGGTGTACATTAATACTAGGGCTGCACGATTAATCGCATGCGATATTTAATGCGCATCTTGTCAGAAAGCCGGTTCTGTAATCAGCGTAAATCTCCATCACCTGCGGGCTTTCACATTGAGCAGCATTAACTACACAGAGCCGTTGTTCACTGATGAGCAGCGCAAAAAATCGCGCGAATATGAACGTGGTTTAGCGCAGCTCGTCAGTGAACATTATAGTAACATGTGGTTGCCGCAAGTCTCCTTTGTCGAATCCGCCGGCCGCACCGCTCACTCAAGCCTCTGTGTGTTTCGTTGTGAAACTACTTTGTTTGGCCTTCCAAAAGAGGACGATATCTGCTTCGTCATGCCTGGAGCTGATCCGTGCTGGTTGCTGAGGAAATACTACAACTTTGCGCTGTGGATCGCCGGATCGGCTTTCACCGTGGACGAAGCGGAGTCCAGCCCAGGGTCGTCACATGTGGTTGCCGCAAGCCCGCCGGACGCTCCTTGGTCGAATCCTCCGCCTCTGCTCACTCTAGCCGTTCCTCACTTTATCCCCGGCAATGCGTAAAAAGACAGTATAAGTCATTATAATCCATAATTATGTCCCCACTGGATGCAACGAATGCCTCGTTTATAATGGGTTTTCATGTTTTTGAATCATCGCTCCGGCCTGACAGGGCATCATCACAATATGGTAAGGGGCGTAACATTTCCGTCACATGCTTGAGGTATTCGGCCAATCACAACGCACTGGATAGCTGGCCAATCACAGCACACCTCGCTTTTTCAGACCGATGAGCTTTGTAAAAATCGACGCATTTCAGAAAGGCGGGGCATAGAGGAGAAACAATAATGTACAGTATGTGGAAAATAATGTGGTTTTTGAACCTTAAACCGCATAAACACATTTCATTACACCAAATACACAAAATAATGTACTTTTTAGCAGCATCATATGACCCCTTTAACTTTATTTTAACATTTTTGCTTCAAATCAAAATTTGTAATGCTGTAATTTGATTATTAATGTTATTTGATTCAAGGTTTAAAACTGTTTATTGAAGAATCTGTTGAAATATGAAAGGAGAGAACAAATTGAAAGTATGGGGAAGCCCTCTGCACTCTAATCATATTGCTTGCTATGGTCATACCATGAGATTTTTCATTCACAATTCAAGAATTTTCCACAGAGCCTTTGGCTATCTGAGACTGAGAAACGCTAATACAGAAACGCTGTGTGCACAAATCACTTTTTGTGCTCTATAAAATCCATGTCTAACTACAGTATGGATGAATGATTCTAATTTAATGTATCTAATTTCACACTTCAAACTGCAAACTTCAATTACATTGCAGAGACAAAGAGGTTATTAATTGAAATTAGAGTTTGTTTTGCACAAATAATGCAGTCTTTATACTCTAGCTGAAGTAATCACACAGCATAACTAAGAAACGTCTAGGTTACTTGTGTAACCCTCGTTCCCTGAAGGAGGGAATGGAGACGTTACGTCAGTCGTGACTGACGAATTGGGATATCGCTTCGATAGACCAATCACCTTCGAGTGTTAACTAAACAAGCCAATGACAGTTGGCGTGCGTGTTTCGCCACGCGCATCCCGCCCCGCAGCGCGGGTATAAAAGGAGAGCGCATGCAAACGCACATCAGTTTTTTGCTGAGGAGCCGAGACTATGTGCCCCGGCCGTACAGCGGTGGTACAGCAACTGTGGCGACGGAACGTAACGTCTCCGTTCCCTCCTTCAGGGAACGAGGGTTACACAAGTAACCTAGACGTTCCCTTTCAGTCAGTCACGTTCGACGTTACGTCAGTCGTGACTGACGAATTGACGACTGACGTAACGTCGAACGTGACTGACTGAAAGGGAACTGGATACACACAGAGTATCTTTGCACATTACAACTGTAAGTGACTCTCTTCTTCTTTGTCCTATACAATTGATGCTGATAATCTTTGTTGGTGAACAGACTCTCGAACAGCCAGCATCTTTCACATAAGATCCGAAGTTACAAAGAAAATAAGGTATAACACAAGAGGCCATTCAGAGAAAATCGATTAAAAATGCAAAAGCCTTTTCACCAGTGCTGTCAAGCATCCTTACAGAGACATTTCCCTCTTGACTCCTTGAGTGACACAGCAGACATATGCTGTGATGGTTTAAAGGAGTCTGAGAGCACTGCTAAAAATGTGATTGGGTCAGGGAGCCAAGCTTCAGGGTGTTTGAGACCAAGAGGTTCACAGACAGCAAGAACTGCCTTCCGCTACAGCCAAATTACAAATTGTATTACTCTGCTGCAGTCTAGGCTCACTTAGCATGCACACTGCTGGGAAAAATAGCCTCATGCAATAGAAAATGGCTTGCATGCATGCCTGAGTGACCTCCATCTACACTAACAAATGAATTCAGACTGACTCCTGGTAGACAGAGATATCTCTGGATGGGGATAAAATACTGATGCATCAAATGAAGTTTGGTCAGAGAAGAAGGTCTGAACTCTGAGTTCACTGACTATGGCTGGAGGAGCAATTAATGCACTGGGAAAGATCCCAAAATGTCATAATTTGCTCACCTTCATGTTGTTTCAAATCCCTATGACTTTCATTCTAAATTCATTTTTTAATAATCTACGCTGTACTGTTCCCATATAATTGCACAGACACAAAAAAGCACAATTTTAAAGAATATCCTGAAATGTAAGTAATATGAATCAAGCTTTTAAAAATGGCTAAAAGTATCATAAAAATATCATAAATATAGTAAATCATATTGCTCTATGAGGCAAACAAACAAAAAATTTGAGTCATTATTCACTTAGTCAATCTTCCCGTGCCCTGCTGCCATTATGTGACTGGATCACTGAGTTTGTAAACATAAGAACCTAATCAGTTTGATCTTGTGAATCAAAAATTTAGAGCAGTGGTTCTCAACCCACGGCCCGTCACAAATACAAATGCGGCCCACCATGCTGAAAACAATTAAAAAATAACTTCCAGTTTTACAATTTATTTTAGTTTTTACATTAATTAAAAAATATACTAAACAAATAAAAGCTATAATGTTTTTGTTGTGTAAATTAATTTAGTTTTTCATTTATTATTTTCAGAGCAGACCTATGTACTCACGTAATTAACGTTACGCATTTAACGAACACATACAAGCATGCACTTTGGCAGAATTCAATTCAAATAGTCATCAGCAGCCATTAGTTCGGTACAATTAAGCACCAGAATGGACAAATTTATTATTAAGGGAGAAAAACGAAAAGTGGAAAATGCCAGCGAAGGAACACATCCAAACAACAATAGTCGCAGCATCAGCAGTGAAGGAGAGTGCTGGACTTTCGGCATTAACTTTCGGTTTGCCCCGCCACTCACTTGAAGATGTTCAGGCAAAAGAAAACACCCATACTACGTAGCAATCATCCTTAATTGCAGAAATTTGGCAAAACATCTCTGGAGAGAACCTCAGATTATTAAATTTGAAAGTGCTTTCCATATTTGGATCAACATAGGCTACATTTGTGAACGCACATTTTCTGCAATGTCACGCATCAAGTCACGCTTCCGTGCGCGTCTTACAGACTGCAACTTACAATCGCAACTTCATTGTGTTGTTACTACTTTCGAGCCGAATTTCATAAAATTGGTCAGCTCCCAACAGCATTAGGTGTTTTATTAATGTGAGTAGAATTATTTATTTCAATAAATGTAATCGTTTAGATATCATAATATTTAGGCTATAATATTATAAATCTGGTTGGTTTGTATTGGTGACGTAATATGTAAATGGTATGTGGCCCGTGAGACTTGCACTTGGACCATAGTGCGGCTCAGTGGAAAAAAAGGTTGAGAACCACTGATTTAGAGTGATCTTGGGAACTTGATCAATTGATTCATTGAAAAGATTGACTCAAAAGAACAATTTACACCCATATCAGATATTGCTATTCTCTTATGATCATGCAGTGACTGAAGTCAAGATTTTCAGCGAATAACAACTGAAATTTCAGTTTGCTTCTCACACAAAGCTATCATAATTATGACTTCAGAAGAGTTGGAATATAGTGCACAGGTCTTATTATGGACTACTTTTATGAAACGTTTTGACAGCTTTGACAACTCCTTATTCAAATTCATTATACACTCTACAGTTCCAAAGTTTGGGGTCAGCAAGATTTTTAAATGTTTTTTGAATAGCTCACCAAGGCTGGAAAAATAGTAAATATTATTAAAATCCAAAATAACTGTTTTCTATATTCATATTAATATATTGTTAAATGTAATATACTCCTGCTATGGCAAATTGCATTTTTTGTAGCCGTTACTCCACTCTTCAGTAGGGCTGTCAAAAAAAAATTCGAATTTCGAATATTCGTCTAATTTAAAATAAAAATCCACATTCTTTTTAGGTGTGTGTCAGGTAGCCTTATCAGTGGTGCACGAAATGCGACGACGATGTAAGATGTTAGAAAGCTATGTAAAATTAATGTGTTCAACTTTAAAAAAAAAACATGTCTCGAGACATTATGGTGGTTTTCCCCATCCCACTGCATCTCAAGTTTTTAAATGAAGAAAGTACTCTGTGATTGGTTTTCGGTCTTTTGTATTAAATTATACATACATGCATGATGTTGTTTTGTTTCTAACTGTTTAAGCAACTTTATTAATTATATAAGGTTTATAAACATTATTTTAAACATTATGTTGTGTATTTGGTGTAATGCAATGTGTTTATGCGGTTTAAGGTTAAAAAAATACATTTTTTTCCAAATATTCCCTATTATTGTTCTCCTCTATGCCCCGCCTTTCTGAAACGCATCGATTTTTACAAAGCTCATGGTTCTAAAAAAGGAGGTGTGCTCTGATTGGCCAGCTATCCAGTGCGTTGTGATTGGCTGAATGCCTCAAGCGTGTGACGGAAATGTTACGCCCCTTAACATACTGTGATGCCGTCTCCCAACAGGACGAGACTCAGTCCAGCTGCTCTGCTCGTGCACATCCCATCATCGGTTCTCTTTTAGCAGTTCATTCAATGTACTGTTAGGAGTAACTGAATAACTCGGGATATTGGTTTATTTCGCGTCAGAGGGAGTGTCAGGCACGTTTATAAACCGAATAACTTAAAGGGGTCATATGATGCTGCTAAAAATAACATTATTTTGTGTATTTGGTGTAATGAAGTGTATAAAGAAGATCTGTAACACTCCAAATAGAAAGGAAAAATTGAAATCGCATTATATGACCCCTTTAAGTAATTTGTGGATTAGTGCGTACTGGAGATGCGAACTGTTTCAAACGATTTAGTTCGATTTGGTGAACTGGTTCGACCGGTTCACTAAGAAGATCCGGTTAAATAGATCGATTTGTTCGCGATCCGGACATCACTAGTCGAGACAAAACCAATAAAACCCATTACAAACTAGGCATTTGTTGCATCCAGTGGGGACATAATTACGGATTAT
>NW_015542461.1:23454-23634 GCF_001515605.1 Sinocyclocheilus anshuiensis
GCAAATCTTCGATGTAGACGTGGGGGCGTGTTAGAACGAGCCGTTTTAGGTAGGCGTCGTTGACTCTTAAGACTCTTAACGAATATCTCTTTGGATTTGAGACTTTAGTCTTTGCAACTTTACAGATCTTCTTTATGCACCAAGAGCTTGTAACACTCCAAAGAGAAAGGAAAAATTGAA
>NW_015542461.1:27433-41327 GCF_001515605.1 Sinocyclocheilus anshuiensis
TGCGTAAACATAAAACCATGTCTGCATTTGTGATCGGAGAATCAACAAACAAGCCTACTCTACACTGCTTAAAACTCGCGTTTGAATCATCATTGGCAAATTATTTAAATATAAAAATGAACTTACAGGCTGTGAGTCAGAAGCGCCAGACTGTCCTTGCAAAGTTGGAACTGCCCAACTTTATAGAAACAGCCTTTGTGCCACAGACGCATTGTAGGCTACTGGTTCAGGAAACAGTCCTCATCCTCCATAAAATGCGCAGCACACATCTGAATATTTGGGTTGAACCGTTCTGGTACAGTGTTGTAAATACAACTGAACCCCTGATTTCTAGTTGTGTCCTCTTTTGGAAGGCCAAAGAAAGTAATTTAAGTAGTGCAAATCTTCCCACATCGTGATGTAGACGTGGGGGCGTGTTAGAACGAGCCGTTTTAGGTAGGCGTCGTTGACTCTTAACTTTTATAAAGAATATCTCTTTGGATTTGAGACTTTAGTCTTTGCAACTTTACAGATCTTCTTTATGCACCAAGAGCTTGTAACACTCCAAAGAGAAAGGAAAAATTGAAATCACATCATATGACCCCTTTAAGTAAAAAATTCGAATTTAGTTTTTCAGCCATTTTGACAGCCCTAGTCTTCAGTGTCACAAGATTTTTCAGAAATCATTCTAATGCTGATTTGGTGCTCAAGAAACATTTATTATTATTATTAATGTTGAAAACAGTTGTGCTGCCTAATATTTTTTTGTGGAAAACCTGATACATTTAATCAGGATTCTTTGATGAACAGAACGTTCAAAAGAGCAGCATTTATTAGAAATATAAATCTTTTATAACATTATAAATGCCTTTACAGTCACTTTTAATCAATTTAATGCATCCCTGCTAAATTGAAGTATTACATCTTTTTCAAAAAGATTAAAAAAATAAGTCTTACTGACCCCAAAATTTTGACCTTTTGAAAAGCAGTGTATTTCAGAATATTTTTCTAAAAAATACTTTTTGTTTTTTAGAGAAACGTCAAGAAGGTGAATAAATATTACAGAATTTTTATTTACGTGTGAACTATCCCTTTAAGTTCTTGCTTGGGTACGTCCTCTGACCAATGCAGTTGTATTCTTGAGTAAGCTGTCAGCTACGGGCCCCCAAGGCCGTCTCACTGCCATGAGGCCCATGTGTCAGACAAGCAAAAGCTATGCCACATATGTGCTGACTTTGCTGAGACAAGAATTCCTGTGTAATCCCGCTAAAACGAATTGCCTCAAGTGGATTTTATATCAGTTAACGAGCCCAACCTATACAACCATGGAATCCTATCATATGAATAATACACTAAACATGCTCTATAAATGTTAGTACAGTAAACACCCACACAAACACACTTGAGTCTGAGCGCTTGTGTTGTCCTATAGCACAGATGGCTTGGTCCCTTTGGGATAAACCAATGCCAGAGGCCACAACAAGAGCAGTGACATCAGTCTGGGTTCAATTAATCTGAAGGAAGCTCAATGAGCCGAGACTGCCACTTGAAGCTCATAGACCACAGACGAGTCACTCATCAGCAGCCTTACACAAACAGCATGGAAACGCGCACACACGATTCAATTCAAGTACTGCGGATTTCAGCTGTGGCCCAAAGCTCTGTGGTTTACCTTTTACCTGGGCGCCTCTCATTACTCACAGTCACTGAAGCTATCAACACTCAGCACGGCCTCAGTGATGGTGGAATAGTGAAAGCAGATAAGCACAAAAAGCTTTAAAATCTCCACCTCAATTGCTGATCAAAGATATATACACATGCTAAGACCTGTCAAAACAGCCCGGTGTGCTGCAAGTGTACTAGTGTAAATTAAAGGTTATCTCTAGAAGATGTTTCCTAAACAGAACTTTTTTGAAGAAACAAGAAATGGAGGAACATTTGTGCTAACGTAAACATATGCTGTTAAATTTGTGGTTAAAATAAATATAAAAAATACATATATATGTATTAAAAAATTTAAATATATATAATATTTCTATGTATATATGTTTAAAAATAAAATATACTCATAACCGCCATAATAAAGGAGGTAAACAGCAAATCATATGATCACTTAAAGTCCCCCTGTAGTGAAAATCAAGTTTTTTATGTTGTTTATTTGTCTATGTGGTGTTTTTAATATGCTTTTAGACAAACCAGGTGCCAATCTATTAATCAACACCATTGCTGAGTATTTTCTCCTTAAAACTGTAGTTTCCCAAAGGCTGACCCAGAAATATGGTTTGAAACAGCCCTCGGTTTGCTACGTCACAAACCAATAACCAATCACGTCAAGGGATCAATTCCTATCACTAGCATGCAAAATATACCAATACCAGCACAAAACCAAAAATAAATCAGAGCAAAAAACCCATGAAGCTGTGGTTTAATGTGAATTTAGAACCGCTAACTTGCATTATAACCTGTGGCAACAGTGCAAAAGTAGCCCGGAGTCAGACGCAGCTGCGGGAGAGGTGCGTCTGACTCCTTCACATGCGTATGCTCGCGGGCGCGAATTAACAATCACAAACGGCTGCATTCGAGTCTTCAAGGCATTTTAGGACACAACATCGTCAAGTAAGTAACTTTAACGAATGTTACAGTATTCACTGTAGTTGTCCGCTAGTAAAAACATAGTTTTATCAGTCATTATCCGTGTATGCCATTGTTTTGCGGTTACTACAGTTCAGTGGATCAGGAGGCGCTGGCTGTGTGACTGAGTGGAGGCGGGACTAATTTGCATATTCATAGATCCGCGTATAGTAAATGAGGCAAGGGTGTAGAGTTACATTCAAGCTATTTTAAGGCATGAGAAATTTATTTTCACAAGAAAAAACATTTAAATATGTAATTTTGATGATCAAAGATAAGTTTTAAGGGATAAAATATTTGACTACAGGGGGACTTTAAACTTCATCAAAATTGTCTTTCAACGAAAAGGCTAAAAACTTTTAGAGATTTGCACTTTTACCAACACAAAGAACATCAAGAACAAAAACATCAATTTAAACAAATATAGGCTAAGCAAACGTACTATGTTGAGTATATAATTTGTGTATGATGATGATCATGAATAATGCAGTACCAACACCTAAAAACACTACAGGTGCATCTCAATAAATTAGAATGTCGTGGAAAAGTTCATTTATTTCAGTAATTCAACTCAAATTGTGAAACTCGTGTATTAAATAAATTCAATGCACACAGACTGAAGTAGTCTAAGTCTTTGGTTCTTTAAATTGAGATGATTTTGGCTCACATTTAACAAAAACCCACCAATTCACTATCTCAACAAATTAGAATATGGTGACATGCCAATCAGCTAATCAACTCAAAACACCTGCAAAGGTTTCCTGAGCCTTCAAAATGGTCTCTCAGTTTGGTTCACTAGGCTACACAATCATGGGGAAGACTGCTGATCTGACAGTTGTCCAGAAGACAATCATTGACACCCTTCACAAGGAGGGTAAGCCACAAACATTCATTGCCAAAGAAGCTGGCTGTTCACAGAGTGCTGTATCCAAGCATGTTAACAGAAAGTTGAGTGGAAGGAAAAAGTGTGGAAGAAAAAGATGCACAACCAACCGAGAGAACCGCAGCCTTATGAGGATTGTCAAGCAAAATCGATTCAAGAATTTGAGTGAACGTCACAGGGAATGGACTGAGGCCGGGGTTCAAGGCATCAAGAGCCACCACACACAGACGTGTCAAGGAATTTGGCTACAAAAGTTGGTTAAATGACCATGGTGTTGGTGTGCTTGACTGGCCAGCAAACTCACCAGACCTGAACCCCATAGAGAATCTATGGGGTATTGTCAAGAGGAAAATGAGAAACAAGAGACCAAAAAATGCAGATGAGCTGAAGGCCACTGTCAAAGAAACCTGGGCTTCCATACCACCTCAGCAGTGCCACAAACTGATCACCTCCATGCCACGCCGAATTGAGGCAGTAATTAAAGCAAAAGGAGCACCTACCAAGTATTGAGTACATGTACAGTAAATTAACATACTTTCCAGAAGGCCAACAATTCACTAAAAATGTTTTTTTTTAGATGTCACTTTTCCATGACATTCTAATTTATTGAGATGCACCTGTACATTATGCTATAACACAATGCTGTGTTAAAAAATTATGTGCAAACTACAACTCTATAATATAATTATTATTACAGTTTTGCCAAACAATTAATTACACATTTCCATTGTGAAATACAATATAAGGGAGAGATCTTATGCCTATACTCTTCATGAGTATGACCTATTTCTGCCACAGTCCTTTGAATGACATTCAGGATGCATGAGTAACTCTTATGTCAGCATATATGTCCTGATACCCACAATGTCTTACGCGTCAGTGCAATTAAAATGAACAAGTAAATGGCAGCCCATGAGGAGAAGTTATGCAATTTACTCTTTTGGGGATAATTAAACTTGTTTAATGTGAGATAAAATATGCATATTCTCATCAAACATTTGTTGTACTCAAGAAACATAGCACGGAAAACAATCTGACAGCGTTAAATCAAATTCAGTAAATGACAAATGTTTTTTTAAGTGATTGCAAGGTAGTGAAACAGTACATTACTATGTAGTAAACAATCAACCTATCAATAACAAACAAAATTACAAATTAATCTCCAATCCAATTTACGTTTCATATACTATTTCGTTAGCATAGCTGTAATGTAACATGTCTTGCTCTATTTTAAGTTATGTTTTAAGCATGTTAACTGATTTCTAACAGCTCCTTCTTCTTCTAAGCCAGGGGTAGCCAAGTTCGGTCCTAGAGAGCCGCAGTCCTGCAGAGTTCAGCTCCAACCCTGAAAAAAAAACTCACCTGCCTATAGCCTTAGTAATCCTGAAGACATTGATTAGCTTGTTCAGGTGTGTTTGATTAGGGTTGGAGCTGAACTCTGCAGGACTGCGGCTCTCTAGGACCGAACTTGCCTACCCCTGTTCTAAGCAATGTTTTATTTTTCTTGCTTTAAGCATGGCCTCCTGAGCTTCTTGCCATTAAAAGTTTAATGCTCACTATAAAATTAATACTGAAGTCCTCTGAGGCCATTTTACTGTAGCTGCAGAGAGAGAATGCAGGGTCAAATTTAGAGTTTATAGCTAATATATTACAGTGCAGCCGTCATTATGCAGATATTCGACCAATTAATGACAATGCCACAATCAAGCTTTCCAGAGCACTGTGTAGTAAGATGATTATATGTTATAATAATCTAGATTTGCAGTACTCTTTGCAGTATTTTCTTTAATATCTTAGCACATGTTGTGGTAGTAGTTGACTTTAGAATACGATACTGTGCCAATAAAAACGGTGTTGAAACATCAGTGGCCTGGCTTGTTAAACTAGCTGATGCAATGACCTATGGAGCAGGAGCCTGAGAACTGTGTGCGTATGTGCGGTGGAAGTATTAACTTTTAAGAGGCTAAATTTAAACCCTGGAATGTAGAAGGCTTCCAGAACAACATAAACTCCAAATAAGCCCAGTGCTACTGTACTGGCAAACTCTACATCTGGATTTATAGAAGTGTGCCTAAACAACACTGTCAAGTCTCATTAGACCAACACTGCACATTGGACACTGTATTTCTTGCCATTTCTCTAAAGAGAGCTGCCAAGTCTAAAGTCTGAGACACTGTGAAACTATGTTTTTAGTTTTGTTTTTAATATTTACATTTACAATAAATCATATGTTTTGCCATGGGTGCTTACTCTACACTTATTACAACTTGATTATATGCTGCCCACTATTGATGTCCTTCAGAGTAAATTGCCTTGATTATCTGAGCCTTCTTTCTGATTAAATAACAAATGATTTTCTACCAACTAAACAGAAAGAAGCCCAACAGAATGAATAACATCCGGATGCATATAAAATAGTGCTGTGTTCAAAATATCGATACGACGATGTATCGTCACAGAGATTTGACGATACGAGTATCTATACAGCTGGCCCTGTATCGATATTGTGGCACGTGTGCAGCAGTGGACCACGCTTAATTTTACAACGTTTAAAATTGAGTAGAAAAGTGCGAGGTTTCTAAAAAAGAATGAATAGAGCATCTGTTAATAATCTGGCCGCAGAGGAACACAACTGGGTTGCCTGATATAAAGAGACATAAACCCCAAAACAGAGCTTTACACTTGCGCAATACGGAAATATCTGCTAAGTGTGCTACTTATCTTTGTCAACCTGGCAACCCTGTGCACACGCTCTCTCTCCACTGTGGATAAATGCGCTAGGGATGGGCGATACCTCTTATTTTATTTTCGATCCGATACCGATATTTTCAAGCCCAGTATCGTCGATATCGATACCGATACCTCTAAACTAAATTGATCTTTTAAATTATTAAAAGAATATAATCAGTAATTATACTCACTTAATATTAGATTTTAAGGCCATGTTTTTTAACATTTCATAGGCCTTTTTTGTTTACGCTGTCAGAAATAAAATATACAAAAATTGTATTTTAGCCCTTTACTGAGGCAGTAACCTCAAAGGTGCACCTATACCCCTAAAGGGGAGCATATTAGTACCATACAAGTATGCATGCTTTAAGGGTAGATAAGTTACAAATGTGCACCTTTGAGGGTACCTCATGAAAAATAAACATGGTGTTACATGTGTTACATTAAGTACTAAAATGTATTATTATTATTATTATTACCATGGTAAATTTGTGGTTACTGCAATTTTACTACAAATACTGTGGTAAACTGTGGTTACTGTAATAAAACCATGGTTAATTTTTGTAAAAGGCTGCCAGGCTGTTGAATAGTAAAACAGCAATATTGTGAAATATAACCATTAAAATAACTATTTTCTATTTTAATATATTTTAAAATGTAATTTAAAATGCATCTGTGATCAAAGCTGAATTTTCAGCATCATTACTCCAGTCTTGTACTCCAGTCACACGATCCTTCAGAAATCATGCTAATAGCCTATCATTTGCTGCTCAAGAAATTTCTGATTAGGCTATTGCTGCTTCATATTTGTGTGGAAACCGTGATGCATTTTTCAGAAGTAATTTTATATTTAGTAACAATGATATGTAATGTAATGTAATAATGTGGCAATGGTTTCTTAAGATCTACTTACGCTTCTGATGCTTTTGGGAAACGCAGCCCCATTTGAACAAACACTGTGACTGAGCCATGCGTCAGCAGCGTTTTTATACAGTCTATGGTCAGCAGTGAACGCTGTCTGTGATTGATTGGTTCTGTCTTGTAGCATTTGCATGTGTTCCGATGAGCAGGAGAAATAGTTCTATCCAACACAATTGTTCGCTAGTATAGTCTAGAAGCATATTTTATGGACCAAATTTCTTGATAAATAAAATTAGTGGTTAAAAAATGCACTTTAGAATCGATATTTTTATGTGAGGATCGATCCATTCGATGCAACATAAGTATCGAAAGTATCGATACTTTAGGATCGATCCGCCCATCCCTAAAATGCGCTTGCTTTCTGAAAACAGCGGTTAGCTTGCAGTTTAGCGATCTCCACTTCAAGTCTATTCTCAGAAAAGTGTAATTCATCAACTGTTAATTTACGACAGAGAGAGAGAGAGAGGCTGTGTATGTATGAATTACCACCGTTTTGCCGCGTTTCTCTATTAGCAGTAAAGCTGTGGCTTTAATTCCTTTAGAAACAATGATGCTACCAGCTCCTTGTTGAGAAAGATAATGTAGCTCTTGAGCGATTAAGCTATTTAGTTGATAAAACTGCGGGGCAGCGCTAAAAAGTTTGTTCCTGAATGTCTGAGTTCGGCCGCAGCGTGATCTGTGTGAGTGACTGCACCAAACAGTGTTGCCACCTACTTTTCAGGGGAAGTTGCTAAAGGAAGGTTGATTTGTTGCTAAAAGTTGCTAAATTACGTTGTGATGACATTGCGTGATGACATCATTACGTAATCACGATGCAAAATTGTGTCAAATCTCAGCAAAAACATATATATTTTATATATGTTAATTTAGATTTGTTCGTAGCAATATAAATGCATAATATAATATTAAAATATAAATAACTTTTTAAATTCATTGAATTATCGAAAACGTACACATTTTTGAACGATTACAATTTAAGTTTTATACTTTAAAGCAGTTTATTAGTAGTTAGTTAGTATGCTGCACTCTAAGAAAAGTAAACAAATAATGCACAATCTACTGTGTTAATATGAAGGAATTTTCTGGATTTATTTTTCTACAGGTTTTTGTACCTGCATTTTTAATTACGCATTGTATTTTGTGTTTTCGGGTTATAACGGATAATGCCCTGGAAAGTTACTAGCACCTTTTCCATTTTTCTGCATATTTTTCTTACAGTGTACTAACTCATCAACAATCACAGGTACAAGCTACTAACAACGTGTCTCATAAATGAAAAATAACAATATTCAATTATTATTATTATTACTAGTAAATTAAACAATGCAAATAGCAGCTAACTTAATTCCTGTAACGTGTGTACTGCTGGGCATCTTTGGTTTCCTCTTTTTGTGTAATTTAAATGGTAAATTGTGCCTTTTTATCATTTCAGTCACTTATCAAAAGTTGCTAAAAGCTGCCAAATAAAATTTAAAAAATAGCTAAATTTGTTGCTAGGTGCTTTTGGAAGAAAAAGTTGCTAGGGTAGTCTGAAAAGTTGCTAAATTTAGCAACAAAATTGCTAAATTGGCAACACTGGGCAGAAGTCGTTGAGGGTGGAGTCAAGACAATTTGGCGCATCTTTTTGCACTTTTAGTGTAAAATAAAATCACATCATGTTGCACCCTGCAACTACACAGACAGGGTGTACTCATCAACACTGTAGATTGTTAATTCAACATTTTGGGAATTATTAACATTTAACACTGCATGTTTTATCGTATCGTGACTTTGCTGGTGATACACAGCCCTATAAAATGCCCAGTAACTGGAGTGTGAAAACCATGCGACTGCGCAGTCACCCAACAGCAAAGACAGAATTGGGCCACCTTTCACAGAGGTCTAGGGTGCATTAATGTCCGCTATTTAGTGAGACTGTAACCTTCACTGCCAGAGTTCTCACTCTAACGCTTTAACAGGGAAGTGAGATGTCACACACCTGCCTCATGCAAGATGCTATAACATATACTGCAATAAATTGGTGTGATAGATTTGATCGATGCTGCATATGCAAATTAAAAGAATGCTGACAAAAATTCATCAAGACAACAACTCAATATATATTTTACACTTTTTATATAAGCATGCATACATGTATGTATTATTTAAGGCACTGTTCCAACCAAAACTGTGACTTGTCTCAATAATCAATTATTTCATTAGATGTCATGGGGCCTCTTTACACAGCTGAGTTAGGGCTGCTCTGTGCCTGCTCAAAATTCTGTATAAAAATGTAATGCTGGATAAAATCCAGACTAAATTATTCCTGCTCAGAGCCACTTTGGCCCTGAATATTGAAGTATACAGGTGTAATTTTTTGTAAATGCATTTATGCCACCTCTGAGCAGCATTAAACAGTCTGTGTAAAGATACAAAAATGCCAATTCAGAAGCACTTCTATACCACCTTTGCAGTGTAAATTTGGCAACAGTCGTGGAATCTGTACATAGTGCAGGTAACCTTTATGCATATCAGACGAACGACCTAGGACAAGAAAAAGTTTTTTTTTTTAGATTTGTTCAGAAATCTTTTTTTTTTTTAATGTTCAGAAATGTTAAAAAAAAAACATAAATTAGCCTAGCCTTGTCACTGATAATCACAAAGGCTGGTACAATGCCCCATCTAGACACCCTATTTGTATGCAAAATATCCTACTGATGAACAGTTTGCAATTTAAGATATTAGCTGCTGAAATTGAAAATGTGATTTTTCAAAATTGCAGTGAAAAAATAATAAACAAAGGAATTAATACAAATAAATTATTAATTGCTTTGTATATAATGCACTATGCATGTCCATTTACACTATCCACAACTTAAACTATGGTAGAGTGTATGATTTTTAGAAAGTTAGTGTCACCTCAAATCAAACTGGCTAAAAATGCTATATTGCGAAATGGCGTAGAATATAGTGCAGATGTACAGTAGGCAACATGGGACACACCTACAGTACTTGCAGACCTGAGTAGATGGTGGGATTTGTGACTACTTTGCAATTTTAGGTCTCTTTTGTTCAAATAATTGCAGAAAAATCAAAAATCATGATGAAGAAAATGCTGCTTGGATCCCTTATGAGTGTACATGACAACCTTTAAAATATGGTAAGGAGACCACACAACACCTTTACCCAACTGCCTCTACATTTTCATAACTAACTAACTAACTAACTCCAGTGTGACAGTAATTCACACCACGGTGTCATATCCTATCATATCGTTTACACAGGTAACTGACATGCGCCACGGCATCTATGTAACCAATCTGCGTCTAACCACAGAAATAGAAAAGTCCTAAAGAAGGTGAGAGGATCGTATCAAATGTAACCGCGTGTGGGAGGACTTTATGGACACACAAACAAGGCACTTCTTTATGAAATGAAAAATATTGCAGAATTATTATGCTCGACAAAACCGCGCATGAGCGCCAACTGGATTTATTTACTAATCGCGCGCTCAGTAAGGCGTTGGAGACTATTACAACAAACACAAAAACGTATTTGTTCCTTCTTAGACAGACATACACATCACACTTTGCCTAAAATTAAAGTGGCATAAACATCATTTGCCCTTGCACCTGCATGATGCTCATTGAATTCCCATTCACGCGCGTTGACTACAGGTGCGTCGCGAGCGCAAACTCGCACCTGACTCAAGTTCCAAATAAGGGAATAATACTCTAAATAGCAGCTAATAAGATATCTTGCTATTATATATACGTAAGGATGCCAAATAAATCAATATGACCACTAAGGGAAGCCCAACAGCGTTGCTTTAAACCCGGCGTACGAGCCAACATTTTTGATGTCTCAGCATTACACTGTCTTTATCGTAATTAATCATCAAGAATGCGCCAAAAAAACAATATTGCATTTGAAAAATAAAGAACGGTGTTTTTACTTACAGTTCGTAAGAACTGAACCTCATCTTCCCCTTCACCACCTTCGGCCATGGCTGTAGAAGAGCCTGCCTAGACTCCGAAAGCCACCACTGACAGCAGGCAGCTGAGCAGTGCTTCTCCTGTCCTGCCGATATTAGCATAGCGCTCCATCCACAGCCATATAGGGGAGAGCGGGCAAGCCCACTGCCGCTGCTGTCACTCACTCGCTCTCAATGCCAGTGGGGCACCATCACGAGGACGATCGCATCTGCATCACCTGCGTTGCTTCTATCAAACGGAAAATATGAGTGGGTTAAGTCAGCATGTAAAAAGACTCTGTATACTGCAATATTAAACGTCTCTCACAAACAGGCTTAACAGGTTGAATGTGAGAAGGAATGACGCTGTAAACGCTTTTTGGCTTAATTAAAGCCACTGGGACAGTGTGTTATACACACCATTAAAACAGAAATAATTGGTTTTTACTTGGTTATTATGACCATGAAGCAAGACTGAAACTAATTGGCTAATGTTATTTCTAATAGATAAAAGCATTCGAGCTCTTTATAAAATCGTTTTAAATTTTTGACGTACATAAAGGTGGGGTAAGCAAATTCTGGTAGCCAATGTTGACATTTGAAATCACCAAAACAAACATGCCCCTACCCCAAAAGGGTCTCGCCCCTATTTTGATAGCTCCGCCCCACACATACGTACGCAACCCAGGCAACTATTAGTTATGTGAAACAAAGCAAAACCAATGTTACAAAAATACTATAGAACTCATTATAATCAGTGATGCTGTCTACACCATAGATATATATACATATCTATGGTCTACAGTGGATGCGGCGCGGCACGACACAACAAATCCCCGACAGAAAACTGCTGCTGCTTTCTATTCACGACGTATTGACACAAATTTCTAATGATTTTCAACGGTCGTTTTGTCGCATCCAGTGTACTAGACAGACTAGTTGTTGCGGTGCAGACACGGTGTTACTCACCTATCGAGAAGAAACAAAGCAACCTTGGCGTCCGATCGCAGGCCTTCCGCTCCTTGAGTTCTCTCCAGCGCTGGAAAACTGATCCGATATTTACACGGGTCCTACTGCTTGCCTTATTGCCTTAAGCCTTCTTTTGTTCCGCAGACGTTTTCCTCTTTTGTTTTTTATCCACCATCTCTATCTTTCTGTCGCTCAGCTCGGCTAATGTCCGTCCTGTGCACTGAATGCTCTCCCCTCCACATCATGAGTAGACACGCCCCTTACTGCTGATTGGCTACAAGTTTGTTTTGCTAGTCTGCCCGAATCAGTTTTCTGAAGCGTTTTTGAAAAATCGCTTACCCCTACCCCACTTTTAAAGGCACAATATGTAATTTTCACCGCTAGAGGGCGCGTATTCAAAATAAACAAACAAGCAAAGGCGTAGTTTGATGACGCCGTGACTGAGTGTGGAATCATGGGAGTTGTCGTCTTCATCCCCACAGCCGATGCAATCCGACGGGACTCGGGCAGAAATCATGTTCATGGATGAGCTAATGATTTATTAACGTAGTAGAATGAAGCAGGGTGAGGCTGAAAGCTGTCGAAGCGAAACGAGGCCGCTGAACGAGCGTGACACACGGCTCGAAAGCAGCAGAGCTTTGATTATGCCACAGTCGACCGCTTCCACTCCTTCCGGTCGTGCGTATGTGGGAAAAAAAAGCAGTGCTGTTTTATCATACTAGATACATTTGAAAATTTTGTTATAATGCTACTCTGTGCGGTCGTCACCGGTCTATAAAAACGCACAACATATTAAAGCGTCTTTGGTGTTTCTATGTTTTCAACAAAACAAAACCGGAAAGCGAGGGGTTATGACTAGGGCTGAAACGATTCCTCGAATACCTCGAGTAACTCGAATACAAAAAATCATCGAGGCAAATGCTTCGTTTAGTCCATTTACTACTGTAACTACACACGGAACACCGTGTTTCCCCACAGACCATTATTACTTACGCACAACCTGATAAACGCTGGACCAGACCATACACTGTATAAAAACAGGGACCAGACTTTTAAAAAAAAAAAGCGCTCGACATATTTAAGACCATAAATCAAAATGGTGGCTAGTTATAATGTCCCTACGTTAGCTATGTTTTGTGAAAGACTAAACGCCATGGTGCATAAAAATACCACAGAAAGAAAGTTAGTCAATATCACACGAAGAGTGCCAGTTTTCACCTCTAAAATCAGCATGATTACAAATGTGATTTTATTCAACAGTTCAATAAACAAGAAGGTAATATTATGAGACTTACGTTTTAGACACTATATTGCCTGTTTTTGCTTTATTTTGCTAACAAAAAATTCCAAACACAGCCACAGCGCTGTTTTACGTCTCTGTGCAACATGACGGGGTTTCGTTCCTGAATGAATCAACCGTTTAAATGATTCGGTTCAGTCGCAATGAATCACTTCTTAACAGTTACTTGCTGCCACCTGCTGGCGGTTTTTTCGTTTTTAAAATAATTTGAAATATCAGTATTCAATGTTTTATGTTTAAAATATCAAAATATTATTTATGCATTTGTAACTGCAGGTTAAAGTATTCTGTACCTCTGAGCAGCATTAAACAGTGTGTAAATACATCTAAATGCCACTTCTAATGCCGCTTCTGTTTCCTCTGCATTGCAAAGATACATTTTGTTGATACTGATTTCATTTGCTTGGTAGCAGCCCAAATGCAAGAATTTGACTCAAAAGATGGTGCACACTTTTAGAAAAAATGGCTTAAAGGTAAAAATGCCCATAAAACCTGTTGGAACTGTGAACTGACCACACAGAATATGAAG
>NW_015542461.1:41337-41638 GCF_001515605.1 Sinocyclocheilus anshuiensis
TCATCCCATGCAGCTTCTGTGTTTCCTCTGCATTGCAAAGATGAATTTCATCTGATATCATTTGTTTGGTAACAGCCGAAATGTCTTTTATTCTAATTGACTGATTAAATGTAAGAATTTGACTCAAAAGATGATGCACACTTTTAGAATAAAAAGGCTTTATATAGGTAAAAATGCCCATAAAATGTTCATTAAAAACAGATTAATTTCTATCACTGCTGTGAACTGACCACACAGAATATGAAGGATATCAAAAACAAGTTTTACACACACACACACACACACACACACACACACACTA
>NW_015542461.1:41848-108991 GCF_001515605.1 Sinocyclocheilus anshuiensis
CATTGGCAGGCGACACAATGACACTATGGACACGGTCCGTGTCACTAGTTAAAATTGCTTATTTCTCTGGATTTAAACATTCTTCGAAACATTTGGGATAATGTAAGTACACAAGTCAGCCAAATATATAACACCGTTCTAGTGGATTTTGGATATTTTAAAGGTCCCATGACATGCTGCTTTTTGGATGCTTTTATATAGGCCTAAGTGGTCCCTAGTACTGTATCTGAAGTCTCTTTCCCGAAATTCAGCCTTGGTGCAGAAGTTCAGCCACTACGAGCCAGTCCCACAATGAGCTTTCCTTAGGACGTGCCATTTCTGTGTCTGTAGCTTTAAATGCTAATGAGGAGGAGAGAGGCGGGGCAACTGCCATGCTTCGCTCGTTTGCAAGCCATGATGTCTCTCGAGGAAAAAAAATATTGCGCTGGCCTCGCACGGTAGTAGCTCATTTTCTCATGGGCGGGCCAAATTCTCTGGGCGGGCAAAGCAGAGAAAGGGGAGGTAACCTTTCCCCGTATGACGACATAAAGGGAAGATTCCAGATTGGGCCATCTGAGCTTTCATTTTCTCAAAGGCAAAGCAGGATACCCAGGGCTCGGTTTACACCTATTGCCATTTCTAGCCACTGGGGGACCATAGGCAGGCTAGGGGAACTCATATTAATGTTAAAAAACCTCATAAAGTGAAATTTTCATGCCATGGGACCTTTAATAAAAAAATCTTACATATTGTGCCTTTAACTGTGATTACTGTTTTAGCCTATGTCATACTGTCAAAGCATTAATAAAAACAGTGACAAGACAAATGGAAAAAGATAAAGGTCCCAGTAATAAAATAATATTGATAATAAAATAATTACGAAAAACAAAAAGGTAAACAAAAAATAAATAATCAGTAGGCTAATCTCATAAAATAAAATTAAATAAGATAAAATAAAAACTGGAACAGGATACAAATACAAGAATATTCAGACAACTCCTAACAAAAGATAAAATGGGCATTAATGAACATCAAGTTTCTGAGGGAATAGCTCAAACATTTCAATTTTAAAGTACATCATTGGCATAATTTACATACAATATTGCTACATCATCAGTGAAGTGACAGGTGAAATAAAATATAAAATGCCAGTAATCTGAATAAATAAAATATAATAATAGCCTACTATAATAAACAAGAACAGCCAACTAATGCATAGCCTATATTTTTAGACAACACTTCAAAGATAAGATGAAATCAAACATCAAAGATAAAAAAAAAATAGATATTTAAAATAGACATTTAACAAACAAGACGTTTCTGAGAATATGCATTTTTAAACATGAGAAATCTTCAGGTGAATAGCCTAGCAATTTATGCTTGTTTTATATGACTACTAATGCCAGGGCAACATTCTCATGGTTCTACAGGTACTGCACTTGGCTGAGTCTCCAAATTAAATTCTGGGGTAATAGTTCCATCTGGCGGCAAACTCTAAACTGCAGTCACTGGATTCCAGCATTCTTTTACTGGCCAGCACAGCGCATTTCCCCCAGCTTGCGTGCCAGCAGGCTGTCGTGGCAAGCTATCATGATCATTAATTCCCCCTGCCTCCAAATGGTCATGTCTCCAAAAACTTTTATTAAACATTTATTTTGATTTTCTTGAAAAATGAACACTTTTGCCTGCATGCCCAGTTAATATATTGTTTTTAATTTTTTACACAATACCATAACACTGACCTCAGATCTTGGATTAGGATGAATGCTTTTCCAGAGTCGGTGCTGATTGGACAGTTATCCATCAATCACAGCCAGAGGAGACAACATAGGAAAGCCATGGGACAGACGAGACTACAGCTCAAATGAATACCTGTAATTTAGCCAGTAGATAATGGTAAGAATTCAAATTTTCATTCCAGATTACTGAGATAAGAGCATTAGTTGTGGATATTATAAAGACTTTTACTTGCTTTATTTTGCAACCTGTTAATAGCAACTACTTGAATTTTTACCTTTGTTAAAGCAAGTCACAAGAGCTTATAAATTAGTAAAACTAAAACCAGTGTAAAGTTAACTGAAATGACATCAAATATACACAAAAAATGCTCAGATGTTGTCATTTGAAATAATAAAGTTAACTAATTTTGATCTTTTCTTTCTTAGAAGGACCCTCATAATGGTTAACACTCTAATAAGCAAGCAGACTGTTATGGAGGGCAGCATCACTCTTCTTCAGCTTTACAAACTAATCAGAGAGAACAAAAACAGATAACTAAGTTTCTCCCAGTCATTAACGGTCCAGGCTCTGTGAAGAATGGAAGGGCAGCTCAGGGTAAAGCTTTGATTAGTCCTGGCATGAAGGAGGTGGGACCGTTGATGAATGAGCACAAGGGTCTCCTTAAGACAAATGATGTCAGAAATTAGGTGCTTTTTGAGGAGTGGTTGGATCCGCATGTGGATTGCAAAGCCAAGGCTGTAATGGGAAATCAAGAGGGATACAAGAATTCAGACTTGGAAAGTGACCTTTGTAGTGGAGACGATCTGTGCTGCACCAGCAACCTGGAGAACAAGCTCATTATTTCTCCTAAAAGTCTGAGAAAAGCCTCCAGAGGGCAGAAACAGAAGAAATTGTGGACAATGAGATCAATGGATGTAGAGAAGAGGATGTACGTTAGCAAACAGAAACTAAATTCAACTACTGAACAACCCTCACACAAAGTTTTAAAAGATGAAATGAGACAATTCAAGCATGAAGGTCCTGGGACGCAGACTGAATTGAAAAATAATACAGCCAAGGATTCAAGGAGCTTTGAGGAAGATCTGTCCAGTGAGCTCTCAGAGTATGACAATGTATTTGAACTTGACTCAGATGGGACAGAAAATCTTCATGACCTGATGAAGACTACTAAGAAAAGTCTTCAAGGGAAGTCAACAGACATGATTCAACCTTACCAGTGTGGGAATAAGTGTATGGAGCAGCAGGAAGCAATGCCCAGAGTGAAAGACAAGATCCTCGAAGTTGAGATCCTTATCCACCAGGTTTGCACCAGTTTAGACGGTTTAAAAGACAGCACACATACCTCAACCACAGGTGCGTTTTTGCCTTTGGACAGTCACGTACCCACAGAGCACAAGGAGAGTTTCCCTTTGCAGCTCTGTGAAGAACTTAAGCAAACAAATATTAAATCAGGAAGGAAGAGTATTTCTTTCACTTCTTCAGATGCTGTCGCTACACTTTCAACAAGATGCTCAAATCTGGACGCTGTGTCTCCACCATTATCCCGTCTATCCTCACGCACCTCCAGGCCTCTGCCGCAGTATCGTATTCTGCCGCTACCTGAAGAGGATGCAGAGGACTACAACAGTATTTATCTAACACAAGAGGGAAAATATCTGTATGGCAGCACAGAAAAGAGCACCTATAATGGATCTGAATCAACAGTCAGTGAGCAGAGTGTCAGTTGGACCCCATCCACTACACCAACCATCCCCACCTCTCCAACTATAGGTGTGTGACCTCACTGTTCTCAAGATTATAACACTTCCTGATTTTGTGATCTTCTTGCCTCTCGCTTGTTATTCTAAATACTTCTTTCATGAAATGCATAATATTTAGTGGCCAGTGATTTATTTATACAGTATATGGTAAACATAATATTTAAAATATTATATTTAAATATAATATCCGGTCCTGCAGATTTGCTTTATTCAACATCAAAAAGATCAGGCCCTTTCTTTCAGAACATGCTTCACAACTGCTTGTTCAAGCTCTTGTTCTGTCCAGGCTGGACTATTGCAATGCTCTCTTGGCAGGTCTTCCAGCCAGTTCTATCAAACCTTTACAATGAATCCAGAATGTGGCAGCAAGATTAATTTTTAATGAGCTGAAAAGAATACACATCACACCTCTGTTTATCAATTCGCACTGCCTACCAATAGCTGCTCGCATAAAATTCAAGGCATTGATATTTGCCTACAAAACCACCACTGGCTCTGCACCCCTTTACCTAAATTCATTACTTCAGACTTATGTGCCCTCTAGAAGCTTGCGTTCTACAAGTGAATGTTGCTTTATTGTGCCATCCCAAAGAGGCACAAAATCACTTTCACTGACTTTTAAATGAAATATTCCCTCCTGGTGGAATGACCTGCCCAACTCAGTCCGAGATCTTCAAGAATCGGCTAAAAACACATCTCTTCCATCTTTATTTGACCCTCTAACTCTAGCACTCTCTATTCTAATTCTATTCTTTAAAACAATCTTGCCCCTTTTAGACTTGCACTCTATTCATTTACTACTGCTTGTTTTCTTAAAAAAAAAAAACTAACACTGTTCTCTATTCTTTTTGCATTCTATCTGTTTTATTTTTATTTATTATATGATTTAAACCTTGCTACGTGTACTGCGTTAAGTTAACTGAGACTTGTTATAGCACTTGTGTATCATTGCTCTTTTGTTGATTTTGATTGCTTCCATTGTCCTCATTTGTAAGTTGCTTTGGATAAAGGCATCTGCTAAACGACTAAATGTAAATGTAAAAAAATATATATATTTTGCAAGGATGAATTGATCAAAAGTGACAGTAAAGATATTTATAAAGACAACAATACAAATATTTCAAATAAATGCCAAGTTCTGTCATGAAACTCTAGATGGTGCAGGCTGATGGGTTGTTAACGCAAACTGATGATATTCACAGCGTTAAACTACTTGGCACAAGCTGATTGCTTTATGTTGCATATGCAGCCAATGAGCTTTTTGCTTTACATTTAAACGGCTGGTAAGCATTCACCTTGTCTCAGCCTCAGATGTCACGCTGATGCATATGGCACACAAAAGTGGAAACACTTTAGGAGTTTCGAAGTCGGCATCGGATTGGTTGAATTATAAAGGATTTCCGGGAGACGTGTGTCACGTTCTTTAACGTTCCTCCTGGAAACAAAGATGCCGTGGCGCCAAACCCCTTCACGAAAGAAGAAAGCCGCCGTGTTTACAACTGTGACGACGAGCGCTTATCAGGATCAACTAAATGCTGGATTCTCAAAAGTATGTGAAATATTTAGTTCACGGCATAGAATCTTTAAAATATGTCCGAGAGTTTTACACTGTTATCGTGGCGACATTTCCACGCCCCGAAACGTGACGCTGAAACGAAACGAACTGTGATTGGTTGTTTGTTGTTGGTCAAACGGCCTCATGGGCGGGCCTTGGCCAATGAAAGCTGCCATGGATTCCAGACCTTCAGCCGTCAGTCTGAAGGTCTGGCTACGCGAGACTAGCATTCACCTGAGCATTTAGCAGCACGCTTTCAGAGTTCCTCTGAAATCCCAGCTCCACCTGTACAGATCTGCTATGGGCTATTATGTATGCTACTTGTGCAGCAGCAGTATGTCTTAAATACTCACAGCACTGTATCGACGTATGTATTGGCAGTAGCAAGTTCCTGTACTTGCAGCAGCAATAATCTACAACAACAGCAATAACCAACAGCAGAAGCAATTCAGCAGCATAGCAGATCTATTATGCCAAGACCAAATACATTAACATTGTCATATCCATTACCATGATACAATCTTCCGAGAGCTGTAATGATAGAAAATCATTCTTTTTAAGTTTCTATTCATCAAAGAATTCTTTAAAAAAAGTCACAGAGCATAGTTTCCACAAAACAGTAATCATTAAAAAAAATTTCAGCAAGGATAATAAGAAAAATACTTAAATAATTTAAATTGTAATAATATTTGACAATATTATTGTTTTCACTGTATTTTTGATCAAATAAATGCAGCATGGGTAAGAGAGTTCTTTCAAAAATTATATTAGTATAATATCATTTTTATAATTTTCTATATTTTATCAAATATAACAGCATATTTTCTGTATTTTATTAGAATTTCTTGTATTCAAAAATAGTAGAATGCCTCATTTACACTGAATGTGGACATTCAATTAGCAACTTCATAGAACTAAAGAGGCGAGATTAAGAGCATTATGTAATGCCTTATGCAGTGCTTCTTCGGCTTCAGTACTGAAGTGTTTTGAAAGCAGAAACTACGGTGGCCGAGAAGTGCAGAGCAAATCACAATTCTGAAAACAAAATAACAAATTACAAACGCAAATGCAAGTCTAAAAAACAAAATAACAATTCAGAAAGCACAACAACAATTCAGAAAACATTATAACAAGTCAGAAAACACAATGACAAATCCGAAACCAAATTAACAAATCAGAAAACACAACGACAAATCCGAAACCAAATTAACAAGTCAGAAAACACAATAACAACTCAGACAAACCGGAAAAGGTAGGTATAGTTTGAGACAGCGCCATTGGTTTGGGATTACTCACCGCTGACTGGACGAGACATCTGTCAATCAACGTATACAGGAAGAACCAGCCGAAGAACAGCAGAGTCGTGGTAGAAAGTTCGGAGATGGTATTAAAGTAGCTCAGTTTAAATGTATTGTATGAATTGCCCTTACTATGGAATAAAAAATACGGGGTGTCTATTTACATTTAGTTAAAAGTGGCTGTAATACATCAGCTCCAGTGGTGCAGATGGATAAGCTTTCGTGTGTTGTTGGCTTTTTGACGCGATCGACCCGGGTTCGATCCCGTCTTTTGCCGAACTTTTTTTTCTCTCCCTTTTCAAATCTCGTATCACATCGTAAAGCACATTTTATGGAGGACTGTTTACTGATCCTGGGAGAGTAACGTTAAGACTAAAATGCCGGCAGTTCTGACTCACAGTCTGTAAGTACGTTTTCATTTAAAGGATTCGCCACTGATGATTCAAACGCGAGTTTTGGGCAGTAGAGTAGCACTTGTTGTTTGTCATTTCTCTGATCACTAAATAGCATATTGCTAAAAATACTGCTATTTTCACTTAGTGTAAATAGAATCCATTGCTAATACGAGATTTGAAAAGGGAGGGGGAAAAAAAAGTTCGGCAAAAGACGGGATCGAACCCCGGTCGATCGCGTCAAAAAACCAACGACACACAAAAGCTTATCCATCTGCGCCACTGAAGCTGATGATTTACAGCCACTTTTAACTAAATGTAAATAGACACCCCGTATTTTTTATATATACACACACACACATATATGTTGATTGACAGATGTCTCGTCCAGTCAGCGGTGAGTAATCCCAAACCAATGGCGCTGTCTCAAACTACACCTACCTCTTCCGGTTTGTCTGATTTGTCGTTGTGTATGTAAATAGACACCCCGTATTTTTTATTCCATAGTAAGGGTAATTCATACAATACATTTAAACTGAGCTACTTTAATACCATCTCCGAACTTTCTACCAGGACTCTGCTGTTCTTCGGCTGGTTCTTCCCTGTATACGTTGATTGACAGATGTCTCGTCCAGTCAGCCGTGAGTAATCCCAAACCAATGGCGCTGTCTCAAACTATACCTACCTTTTCCGGTTTGTCTGAGTTGTCGTTGTGTTTTCTGACTTGTTAATTTGGTTTTGGATTTGTCACTGTGTTTTCTGACTTGTTATAATGTTTTCTGAATTGTTGTTGTGCTTTCTGAATTGTTATTTTGTTTTTTAGACTTGCATTTGCTTTTGTAATTTGTTATTTTGTTTTCAGAATTGTGATTTGCTCTGCACTTCTCGGCCACCGTAAGAAACACATTGAGGAGGGATTGAGAATACAGCAGAGCATATTACTGCCCCCACAGAGCCTGTGATCACTGAGGTGGATAGGAATGCTAAACCTAAACCTTGTGATGCCTTTTCATGATACAGATTAACACGGGTGAGACGCTGAAACACTGAAGACCTGCAGTCCAAAACCCAGAGGCATACCGTGTAAGCCTCGATACTTCTATAGTTTGCAGACGATCATATGATTTCAGGGGTCAGAGAATGAAACATTATGGTCTGGTACTGTAGTCTGTTAAGTGGTGGTGCTTGAGGCTTGTTTAGGAATATGAACATTAAAACATTAATGAGGCATGAAATATTGCAATGTAGTAATGCCTAAAAAGGGAAAAGGATAAAGAATACGGAATTTGCCACAAAAAATTATCTTCTGGCTAACTTGTGAGTGTGGCTAACCATCCTTTACCATCCTTAACCAATCCTTTAAATATCTCTTGGGAGCTTCTTTCAGTACAGATGCCTGTTTGAAAACACAGTGGTAATAAGATTTTGTGATTTGTTGTGGGCTTACACCTGTTCATCTAAAACTAGTCAGCTAATTCTTCAGGCTTGTGTGACCCATCTTCTGTTAATAGCAAAACGCTGAATAGACCACGACATATGGGTGTGCAATCAATCTAGTGTGAAATTGCTTATTTAGAATGATATTTATATTGCTTTATACACCAACGTCTCATCCCTTTATTGATTTTGCAGTGACAGGCTTATACTACTTTAATCTTATTTAAATTTCCTTTATATATGTCTGCAGTGTATGGTCCCCATGTGAATGCAAGATATTAGAGACACCAACGTGAACGTGGCTACCTGCCGCTTTGTGTTAAGACTTTCACTTTCACAGTAGCAGCAGTTTCAGCCCAACAGCCAGCTGTTAATGTTCCAATCCCTTGAGCTTTACTGGAAATGGCATCCTGAAGATGAGTCAAGCCTGCACCCTTCTCAAATGAGATTAGAGGCTCAGTCAGAATTGAATTGAGAATGCCCGTTCCAATCCTAAAACCATGAATTTCAACTGAGGGAAAAACATTTTACTTTCAAACAAATTACCCATAAATTATTTCCATATACTGTATACACTACTGTTCAAAAATTTTCTAACATTATTTTTATTTAGGAATGATGCTTTAAATTGATCAAAAATGACAGTAAAGACATTTATAATGTTAGAAAAGATTGCAAATGCAAATAAATGCTGTTCTTTTGTCTTATCCATCAAATAATAAGACTGTCTGAAAAAGAACTGTCTGAAAATTCAGCTTTGCCATCACAAGAATAAATAACACTTAAAATCATAATATAAAATATATTCAATCATAATAATATTATTAACATATTAATATTTAACCCAAAACAACCTCAAGTTCTGAGATAGAGTCAGTTCTAAATTTTGTCCAATCCTGGTCTTTGTGCCACAAAGTTCTCTATTTTAATAGAGTAGAATGAAGTAGAATGAAGTTTAAATAAGGACAATGTTCTTGTTTTCTCACTACTAACACTCTTTTTTTTTTACATACAGTAGGCCTATCTGGACAAAACAATCTGTCAGCAGCACTCCTCTCAGGGTGCTGTCCACTGCTTACAAAAATAACTCACAGCATGGAGCTAATGACATCGCTACTGCATGTCTACTAGAGAGCTCACCGAGATTAATGGTTTAATCACAATGGATAAAAAATCAACTCCAAAGATAAAGCAACTCTATATTTTGGAAATTAAAAGTGCCCAATGCCAACCCCATCATAATAAACAGTCATTGTTCTGGGGCTGCCAAACACCTTCCTAATAACTATAAAGAGATTATACCTGAACTGACATTGGATGTGCGACTATATTCATGGCCAAAAGTTTTGGCAGTGACATAAATTTTGTGTTTTGCAAAGGTTGCTGCTTAAGCTGTTGTGGTGTTCATTCACATTGTTTCTAGATTAATGTGTAGAGTGATCAGATGCATTTTAAATAATTGCTAAAAGCTTCATTGGCCAAAAAATGTACTTTTTACAAAAAAACTAATTTCACTGTTTTTTGATCCTGACACAAAATGAGCAGCTAACATTAATTGACTAATCATATCAGCAGCACATGTGAAAGTGTGAATGAGTACTAGTCAGGTAAAATCACTATCATGCTAATTAGATTGTAAGAGCAGACTGATTGCTATAAAAGGAGGGAAGAAGCGCTTCCAATCATTGTGTTCTTGTTAGCAATGGTTACCTCCAAAGAAACACGTGCAGCCATCATCGCTTTGCATCAAAATGGCCTCACATGCAAGGAAATTGCTACAAAGAATATTGCACTTATGTCACTGCCAAAACTTTTGGCCATGACTGTACATCCGAATACATATTTGGCCACAGCTTATAAAGCGTGTAAAGTAATAAGTGCAGCAGGCCTACTTTACAGCAACGACATATAGCCTATGGACATAAACTTTACCCGCCATACCAGCCATTGCGGGGAAACAAGGTCAAATGTAGCTTACAGTTGAATGAGGAGAGCATTTCTTCAGCTTTTTACGTCAGAAGTGGTTGCTAAGAAGTTTTGCTGGAGTAACATGTGCATGTGCACGAGATATAACGTTAACCGTTATGATTATCATATCTATTAGGGGAAAACACATATTGTGCATTACTATACGAATCAGTTATTTTCGAATATAATGGTTCAGATAAATTTCAATAGTTGTAATGTGAATTGTATACATTATTATACAATTTTTTATATTTAATGTAAATGCACCAAATGTTTTTAATACATTTAATGGAAATTTTGTGATTTACATTTATTTACATTTACATATTGAACAACTGTAATGTACAATACTGGGCTTTTCGAGTATAGTATTATATCAGTTTGAATGTAGGGTAATAACATTTTTTAAATAACAGTACATATATATCTATAATACAGGCATACATTTGCGCGACTTTCGGACTTAATTAGTGTCGTCTGTATTTGATGACGTCGCAGGGCGTTACAAATAATGACCGATTTTCTTTTTTTCTTTTTTTTTTTTCTTCAGACGTTTGCAAAATATTACATACATTTAGATTCTTAAAACCCCATCCTCTGGGGTTAAAATAAACTTTTATTTATATTTATATCATATTTATTTATTTAGACCTTTATAGGCCTATGTCTTTTTCTCTTCTGGATCTAATATGGTTCTGATGTGTTGAGCCTTCTATATGTCACTAAAAAATGTTAAGTGAGCCTGTACAGATATTCCCTGCTCAATGAACAGGGAGCAGAGAGCACTTCGAAGCACATTCTTTCATTTCTAATTATGATGGAAATCAAAACCAGTGACAATCCTTCAGGTAATGTAACATTTCAAAGAAAGAACAAACACAATTTTCTCCCCAAATCTATGACCTTTTAAAATGATGTAACTGTCGGCTGCACAGCACATTCCTGTTCTCTCCTGCATATTCAGTGAAATTTGTTCATCGATTGTTTGTACATTGTTTCCTGCTCTGCAGTGGATCTCAGCTCTCCTACACTTTTCACTGACCCTCAGCTGTTTATTTACTGGATAAAAGCTTTATTGATTCTTGGACTTGATATCATGCTGTGAGTGAATCAATTGTGTAGAGATTTTCCATGTATTTGTCTGATTTAATAAGACTTATTATCACTTGCAGAATGTCCAATTATTGGTATCTGAATTCTTATTTTTACTATATATAGAAATTGTCTTGAAATGAAAGCAAAATGTGCGATAAGATATACTGAATGAAGACGACACTGGCACTTCACCTCTAAATTGCAGTACACTTCAGTGTCCACTCTGTGGCAGTCTGTGTATTCCTGATAGCTTGCTATAAGGAAAACTCAATAAGGAAGAAGGTGGCTTTTCAAATATCTATTTTTAAATGTTCACAGATACATTTTCAAATTATGTGCACTGATCTTGTGTCAAGCAGCACTGTTGCTATACATATGTATGTCAACTAGCAGTTGTAACTGTCAATAACCTTTGTCTCATTCATCTGGCTAATGCATATTTATTATATTTTGTGATGTAGGGTCCAAATCTAAAGCCACCTGTCTGGTGGGTTATTTTGAGAATATTCAGTCATTAAAATTTGGGTATGAATAATTTAGTTTTTGTTTTTCCACAGAGGAGAGTGAGAACAGGGTGCATGCAGAGGAGAAGTGGCCATGTGAGCACATTGGTAATGTGTCCTTGTGCAACTCTATGTCCAAAAACCAACAAAGTGAAGAAGATGAGATCATCAGTACTCCACATGTCTTTCTTGACGGTGACCACACTGTGAGTGTTTGAAAATACTGTCATTATTTATTTGTGACAGACTTGCAGTTAACTATTGTATGTTAATTCATTTATTAGTGTGTGATATCAATGTCACAAAACAGTAGATGCTTTTTACCCATGAATATTGCAAGCCCTGATTTTAAAGAAAACCCACTGTAAGAATAAAAATCAGTTTAGAATGGATATTGTCCTGGCAGAAAATGACCAGTACATTTTGTAATCAAAAAATCAAGTCCTTAAGTGTTTAAGTGTAATCTGAGAGTTTTTAGAACATTTAAAAAATAATTTACTTATATATAATTTATATTTGTATTTTTTAAGTTGTAAAATTAAATTTTCTCATGCTTGATGCATTATTCAGAAAAAATTATACAATTATATTTTCAAGTGTCCAGCATAATTAAGATATTTTGTTATCTAAAGGTTTCATTTGAGGTAAATGAAATTGTGTATTTATTAATATTAGGCTTATTATTTAAAATATAGTGAATTATGTCTATTTACTTTGTTCTTACCTTGTGGATTACTGTAGTAAAGAGACTGTATCAGGACTGGTTTCTACAGCCAAAACAGATGACAAAACAAGGATGTAGGTGGGGTTAACAGGTTAATCGTACTGATTAATGTGACATTATCCAGTGTGAAGTGGACAGAAGGAGATATCCAGCCTTATAGAGGCAGGATAGACTGTCCTGACTGGACAGTTACTCTTACTGGAGTTTTGTGTGCTCTTTTGGGTGTGGTACTGAGGTGCCACTTCTTCCTCATGGGCGACTGAGTGTGTGACCAGAAATCATGTGGCAGAAAATAGGTGGGTGGAGCACTTACTGCCTATATGTGTATTTCATGTGTTGGTGTATGCGCTCTTGTTGCGAACTGTGGATTAAAATCAAGTAAACATTACAAAATCCAAAATGGAAAAGAATGAAGAGGCTAAAAAGAATGTAAAGGCAGGATAAAAGGACCAAGCTGCATGCTGGCACTATTTAGAATGTCGTTGCGGAATGGTTTTTTTGTGTTTTTTTTCCATTTCTTGAGCTCTCCTGTAATGAGAGACTGAGAACAGCATCTCTGCTTTTTAATGGACATTTTCCTGGCGTCCGTAATTCTGGAAACTTCATGTAAGGACAACATATTACACTAGAACTAAACTAAAATTATTTTATTAAAACAGAACAGTATTTCAAAACAGTAAAATATAATATATGGAACTTATTCATATTCATAATTTGTCAGCACAAGGACCGGAAATTCAGAGTTGGCTAGCCTTGGGAAGGCTAATGGAAAGAACCTAGACTTTTTGTAACGGCAAACATGAACACTTCAGTTTTAACTCCGGAGATTTGAATTTTGACTTTGCTTCCTGTTTTATTCACTTGTGGAATATGGTTGTTTGAATACAGACAGACTAAATTTGGTTTTAAAGAGGCAGTAGACTGTACCGGAAGGAAATGGAGAGTAAGCCCAGTAATTCATTTTTGGACAAATTAACAAACTTTTTTACTCACCATGAAAAGCATGAACTCCAAACACCGACTGAGGAGAATCCAAATGTGACTTCTTTTCATTCTTTGACTGAGAAAGGAGATGCTAATGATCAACAAAAATGTGTTCAAAGGCAGGATGGCATCGATGATCAAGGGGATGATTTTGATATAATTGTTCAGACTTTACAAACAAATGCTGAGAAAGACAGAAAAAGGGACCATGTCGACAGATCAGAGCATCAGAATGTCAATGAAACGGATGAAATTGATTTTTCTTCAGAAAAGGAGGAAGTGGACTTGGACCTGAATGTTGACCACCCGAGAGATAATTACAATAAAACATCAGCAGCACGCCAGACTGACCAGGATGTAACAGATGGTCAAGCTGACACAACGTCTAAATCACTTTACGAGGTCTCAGCCAGTGACAGTGCTAACAGACTGGACAAACAACTTGAGAACCCAGCACTCATTACAGTGCATAATAAAGAACCTGATTTCAGAGAAGGATCTTTATACAGGGATGAAGAGTTTGTTTCAAAAAGCAATGATAAGGATATGAGCAAAAACAGACTCAAGCAGGACATATCTGAAAATGAGACCGTTGTTATGGAATCAGGTAATGTCAGCAATGAGGAGCTTTTTGGTGTTGTGCAAAATAAGAGAAAAGAAGGCCACATAGAGGAAACCAGCATCAGCAGCAGCAAAGAAAAAATGAAAATGTTCAGAGAGAACACTGAGAAAGAACCACTGAAAGACAGAGTCTGTCAGGACGTCCTCACAGACACTACAAGTACAAATATTCCCTCTGACAGAAACAATCTGACTGAATTTTTAATAACAGAGTCTTTGAACTCATCCACAAATAACAATGACTTTTCAGTGCAAAGTCAGCAGGACGTATCTGCTGCTGAGAGCAAAATAGAGCGTGATGGAAATCATCAAAACTCTGCAGATGTTCCAGAGGTAACCAGAACTGGTGCAAATGAACAAACTCTGATTAACGACCACCAGACCTCCACAAACATGGACATTCAGACCACATTAACACATTGTGAAGTTAAAAAGGTTCTTTCTTCAAACTCACCTGCGAACACCAGAACTGTAGTCATCACCCTTACACGTGTTGAAGATCTTTCTGCAGGATTATGTGTAGATACTGAAAAGATCCAGTCGAGAGATGAGACTGTTGGTCAAGCTACATTCAATAGAAGCAGTGCAGAATCAGACAGCAAGTTTGTGGAGGTCCATCCACCTGCCACAAGCCAGAAGAACCAAATGAAACATTCTGAGACTGGAGGTGAGATTTCAGAAGGTTCTGGCCTCTGTGACACTGAAGAACACAGTTCAACTGAGCTAGATAATTCAGAACCAGAACCGGTGACCATACAGCTGGAGGAACAGGTGATAAAAGTGCATACAGAAGAAGAAATGAATAAAGAGAACGAAGAAGAAATAATACAAGAAGAGACTATGTTAGATACAGATTCATCTTCCACTGAGAAGACCACAACTGACCAAACCCCCAAAGCAGTAAAAGAAAAACCCCTCCAACTGTCGTCCCTCTTCACCGGGCTGCTCAGCCCCAAGAAAGAAGCCCTTGAGGAAAAAGACACTCCAGAGCAACCCCAAAGACCTGCCCCCAAAGCCCTGCCAAAAGAGGACTTTTTACCGATCAGTCTAACAAGAAAGAAGTCAAGGGAGACTTCCTAGAACAGCTTACCCAATTCCTCAGCAAGGGGGAAGGGAAGAGAAAGCAAGAGAGGATGACAAGCCCCCCACTGTCTCCAATCAGTCAGGAACCTGCAGAAAAGCCAGAGACAACTGTAGAGGAGCCGGCCGTTCTCCAGTCTGAGGAAACAAACAAATCTACAAATGCAGAGATGGCCTTAGGTGCATTGAAGGCTTTCTTCGCAGTTAAATCTGCCAAAAAGGACACTTCAAATCGCATGGACCTGGACACCGTAAAGAGGAAGATCAACAGGGACAAAGATGTCCTCAAAGCCTTCTTTGATAGGACCTCAAGCAAGTCTCCAGACAACAAAGAAACTACTGATTCCAAAGTATGAAGTGAACAGATGATTGCATTTGATGGTAGCATCTCAGTATCAATACATGTGAAAAGCCTTGTTTTATGTGCACCTATGAAGTGTAATCATTTTAGTTATTTTATTTTAATAGGCTCTTTATTTCAACATATTTAAATGGTACAATGCACATTAATTGTGTCTTATAGGCTGAGGTGAGTGAGGAGCACACTCCTAAGCGACTTCAGACTGTTTGGCCTCCACCAAAACCCAAAGACGAAGAGGAAAAGATTGGTCTAAAATATACTGAAGCAGGTAAGGGCTTATTGTATAATAATAAACAACAGCAGTAAGTGTAAATGTTTGCTCTGATTCCAATATTTGCCTTAGTATCTAATGACACAACACTGTCCAAACAAATTCCAATACACCTCCACCCCAAATGTGTTCCTAGGGCTGTTCTACTGATGAAATTACTCAATGTCACACTATATGTTATTTGTAAGTCTAAATGTTTTCTCAGTAATGCAGTCACTAGTCTTATGCCAAATGTGTGCATTCAATACTATATAGTTTTATAATCACCCTTATTGAGCATCAGTTCCATTGCCCATATTGCAGTGTCTTATAGATTTAAAGGGAGTGCAGTCCACAGCCACACCTAAAAAGCACACAGTCAGAATGGTGTTGTCATATATCTTGGTATGATTATACTTGAGGAAATTAGTTCTCTTACATAAAAGTCGGACAGTTTTCCCATGGTTCTCTAGACAAGGCAGTGATCATCCATTTATAACAGTCCCACCACTGCCATCTATTGGAAATTTTTACATCTGCAACATTTATTGGATATACGATTCTTAATCCCATTTATGATAGAGTAAGATATTTTTTCAGCAAGGATGCATTAAATTGATTAAAAATCAGCAAGTAATACATATAATGTTACAAAATGCTCCATAAACATAATTAAGCAGCACTGTTTTCAATATTTTGTATTTATGGCACTGGAGACTGGAGTAGTGGCTGCTGAATATTCAGCTTTGCCATCTCAGAAATGACTTACATTTTAAAATATATTAAAATAGAAAATTTTTTTTATTGTAAACAATAATTCACAATGTTGCTGTTTTACTGTATTTTTGATCAAATAAATGCAGCCTTAATGAACATAAGAGATGTCTTTACCATCCCCAAAAATCTAAAAATCTTACCATCCCCAAATTTTTGAATGGTATAGTGTATACATTCATATTATTCTATATATTTACATATATTATATGGTAGAGCTTTGATTTATCGAGTTTCTAGAACTATTCAATGGGTTTTGTAATACATTTAGTCATGTCTTTGTTTTATATTCTCAGAGCATCAGGCAGCTCTTCTGCAGCTAAAAAGGGAATGTAATGAAGAGGTGGAGAAGTTACAGGTGAGAAGCTCAAAATGTTTTTTTGTTTTTTTTATGAGTTCATGCATTCTTTGGGGAAATTTTTTTTATGTACTGTATGTTGATGTTTGGACTTTTTAATGCAGGCTGACTTCAAACTTGAGCTCTTCCAGTTACAAAAGAAGAATGAAGAGGATCTGTCCAGATTAGAGACAACCATCGCCAGCTTACAAAGAGAAAGAGACAGAAATCACAGAGATGCTGCTGTGTCCACTGAAGACAACATCAAGCCACGGTCCTTCCACTCTGTATGTATTCAGACAGAAAGAGAGACAGTCAACAAGCCTGAGGAGGCCAAAGAAACCCAGAGCAGGGGTTTTGACCCCCTGCCTAAAAATGCTGACCTCAACTCAACAAAAAACTTTACTGGTAAACTAAAGTTACAGATGGATAACAACAATACTCCACCCCCTCCTCCTCCTCCTCCTCCTCTTCCAACAGGCCCTTGTACTCCTAATGTACCTCCACTTCCTGCTCAGCCACTAGAGAGGCCAGGAAGTGTGCCTCCTCCACCACCTCCACCAATGACAGGATGTGGTGTGCCACCACCTGTCCTCCACTCTGCCCCCCCTCCTCCTCCCCCTCCTCCTGGAGTTGGTATCTTCTCCAGTAAAGCGGCAGACAATCCTACTCGCAAGCCGTCAATGGAACCGGTCTGTCCAATGAAACCGCTGTACTGGACACGGATACAGATTCAAGATAACAGGTATCCCTTATCACCTTACCTCATATTTTAATTGGCACAGGTCAATAACATAGCAGTCTGTTTTTTGTTTGTTTGTTTTTTGCCTAATTGTCTTGATATAATGAAAAAGCTTATTAAAAGAATGAATTCATTTTACGTTTTGTTCAAAAAAGTGAATAATATTTTAACAAATCTACTTGACTGCTGAGGCATGGTGCGATCAACATGCAGAAGCATAAAAAAACCCATAAAACAGGAAATTGTATGTTCAAGAAGCCCCCTCATGACTGCGTCAAGATCAAAAATCTCTGAAAATATCAGATACATTTTTAAAGTAGATTTTTAAAAGAATGTTTACACTTGTATGTCATTGACCCAAACACAAATATGTCAATTGTATTATTATATACTGAATACAGGTAAAAAGAGACACTTCTGATCATCCATCATCATTCACTCACATTGTTTTAAGATATCATGACAAAGTGCTTAGCCACTGACACAATCTGTAATCATTTAGTATTATTAATACAATATTATAGTTTTTTTTATTTGATTTAGCTTTTATTTTTATATTTTTAGTTTTCATTTTATTTTTAGAAATTTTGACATTTGCTTTTAGTTTTTTTTATATATATTTTATATAGCTTTATATAGCTAAATATTTTTATATAGCTTCAGTTTTCTTTTATTTCAGTTTTAGTTTTAGTCATTTTTATACTTAAATGTAAAGTTATTTTATTTCAGTTAGTTGCCAAAAAAACATCTAATTTTTTTAAAGTCTCAAAAGTTTTTCATCTAATATTTATATTTGACTTGACAAATTTGTAAGAGTTTTAGTTAACAATAACAACACTGGCCATGATTTTAAATAGCTCTTAGCTGCTCTAAACTAAAAAAATAAACGCTTAAAAAAAAATCATCCCACTGTACCTGTATTCCATATAAACATTTCCATTGTTCATCACTCATAACATTCCTCAACCACACAATGTATGTCCACAAGTGACGCTGACATTTTCAACTCTCCCTCGTCAGACCTCATGGGATGCTTAAGACAGACCACTGCAGACATTTGTCTGCGTGAGGGGCCAGCCACAGGCCGAGCGGCAGTCTTTCCAGGACCTCTAGTGGCGGTGTGGATTTCTGTGGGATTCAGCTCCCCGGCCACCTCTGTGCTGTTGCAATGTTATTTGACTCCTCATGAAAGCTTTCTGCTCTCTCCGTGAGCATTTTGTCAAGCCAAAGCCGAACCCAGTCAAGCTTAGCTGTGCGCCGTCGTCCTGGCTCCTTAATTATTTTTATGGGAGAGAACATTTAGCAAATCAGATTACTCACATTGAGCCCCTGTTGATTTTCCTTTTCCTGCTTGTAGGCATGCTTACCCAGCAACAGTAAATAACTCATTAACTTTGGTTTTTACAGATGCCAGTATTAGGAAATGCTTTGGTCGTGGCCTGTTCTGTGACTTTGAAGTGTGAAGATTCAATCTCAATAAGCCTTAAAGTGAGCAAAACTGCTGAAAACGTCAAATATTGGAAAAACATAAAATCTCTCGTCATCTGTTTCTGTCTTTTCTAAGGAACAATATGCTATGGAGTTCCCTGGAAGAGCCAGAGATAATAAACACCAATGAGTTTGCGGAACTGTTTGCTAAAGCCACATCGCCCACCAAAAGAAAGCCCCTATCTGAAGCTTATGAGAAGAAAACCAAAGCCAGGAAGGTACCACTCTTGCCTGAAGATGAGAAAAATTATATGACATAGAGAGGGTCCATCCCATAATTATATAGCAAATGCGAGCATGTTGGTTTGATTGAACTAATTTTAAAAAATGCACATGCACTTTAAGTCGCTTTGGATAAAAGTGTCTGCCCAAATGCATACATGTAATTCATTGCTCAAAGTGCAGATTTGAGAAGTGTCCACTAGGTGGAGCAGTTTTCAACACTTCCGAATTATATATATTACTGGAACACTAGCAGAAATGATGCATTCACGCATTCACCTCTGATAATTACGTTTCTATAAACAGAAACATAATTTATCAGGTGCTGTCACTTGATAGAATCTGCAGTTTTTTATATAAATGCTTATGTGTAATATCAGGATCCCACAAATGCCTTTGAAATTGATATAATTATATAGGAAATGGGAATAATTTGAAATAAATGAACCTGTTTATGAAATGTGATCATGCCATTGTTACCTTTGGCAGGCGGATTTATAATTGAAGTTTGGAATTTCCCAAAGGTTCTTTTGTTATTCATTCATTCCACTTTTGCATAATACAAGCATGAGTCTTTGCGACCTTGTATTCATATGGTAGAGTAAGCAGAATGCACTTAACTTATGATCTAAGTCATTTAGAAGTAAATGCTATTCTGTGGTGGGGTTTGTCTTGTGAATGTGGATTTTAGGTCATTAAATTACTGGATGGCAAGCGCTCTCAGGCCGTGGGCATCTTAATCTCAAGTCTCCATCTGGAGATGAAGGACATCCAGCAAGGTAAATCACACTGTATATATGCTGAGAAATACTCGACCACCAGCTCAGCAAAGTGTCATTTTATTCTATCCAGACTCATTTTTCCTCCACTAATAATAAACAGACATGTTAAAATAATACATATTTGTGTGGCCTGGATGGCGAAAGGCAAGCTAAGACATGATGTTGAAATGAGTCTGTATATAGAGACATATCTTGCAACAATGTGATTGGCTCCAGCTCTTATTAGGAATAAATTGGCTGTATGTTTGTTAAATAAACTTGTCTTGTGGTTTACCTCTAGAAATACTCTTTGGGTTCTCCACATTATGGTGTGTACATCAGTCCTATACTTTTCCCATTGAAAATCTTGAAGTCATCACAGTTTGGCTTAACAGAGTCAGACAGGCAGATGTTTATGATGACATTAGTAAATTGAACAGTGAATTCCTTCAGGGAAAAAAAAGCTCTTAAATACATATTTAGCCACTTTTACATTCACTTATCACATCCATGACACACACATGTCCAATAACTAATCAGTCTTCTTGTCTAGAGATTAATACTTCTTCCTTACACAGCTGTTTTGACTCTGGACAATTCTGTGGTTGACTTGGATGCTATTGAAGCCCTGTATGAAAATGTAAGTATCCTGCCACACTGGAAATGTACTTATGTACAGGCCCACACTGAATCCCAGCCTCCAAAACAGTAGTTTTGCACAAAATTTGAACATCCATCATTCACAAAGTCCTACATATCCTGCACCCCTTGCATGTTTTCTCTTTTGTGTTGTTGAAAATAGCAAAAATGGAGGTTACAGTGAAAGTGATTAAGGCCAATGTTTGGAAGATTTAAAAGCAGAAATGTGGAGATTATTATTTTATATGAAGCACATTAATTATTCTAATGTATTTTTACTGTGATATTAGGGTTTATGATGTATTTTCATCAGTTGTATAGAATTTTAAACAGAAAGGTCACTATACATTTTTTCCATCTTAAAATCATGGTAACACACCTTTTGTTTACATCTTGTGGCTATAATGTTGAAAGAGTGAATATTTGAATGTTTATGGATTGACCCCATTCACTTCCATTGGTAATGTCGCACTGTAACCCAGATTTCTGCTGGGTTAAAAAAAAGGAGCTAAAAGGCTGAGATTAAATTGAGCTTAATTTGTAGGATATTCCTTTAAATATTTCCGATAATTTAAATTTTTACTGTATTTAATCGTTTTACTGTATTTAAATTAGTGCTGTCAAACGATTAATCGTGATTAATCGCATCCGAAATAAAAGTTTTTGTTTACATAATATATGTGTGTGTGTACTGTGTATATTTATTATGTATATATATATATACACACATAGAGTATATATATATTTTTAAATATTTACATGTATATACATTTATATTCTTATATTTTATATTATACATAAATATATTTAATATATAAACACAACATATTTTTCTTAAATATATACATGCATGTGTTTGTATTTATATATACATAATAAATATACACAGTACACACACACATATATTATGTAAACAAAAACTTTTATTTTGGATGCGATTAATCGTTTGACAGCACTCATTTAAATCCATTCAACTCACATTTCTCAACAAAATCACTCCAGACAATTCACATAAATACTAGTTCCAGTTCCAACATAACTAAGTAATTGATAGTTCCTGTGTGGTTTCATAAGTTTATGTGTGTATCATTGGTCAGTTGTCTTATGAATGCGTCTGTTCTGTTTCTCCCAGAGAGCTCAGCCCGAGGAGTTAGAGAAGATTAAGAAACACTATGAAACCTCAGACGAGGAGCAGGTCAAACTACTGGACAAGCCTGAACAGTGAGATATTCCAGAAACACACCAGATAACTCACTTTTTCCTGCAACTAGCGACTAGTGATACGTCAATTGTCACTTACAAGGGCACTTTTTTGCAATGTATACTTCTCTAAGGTTCCTTCATTTGAGGACAGACGAAGACAGAGTAGTGTTTTCAACACTACGCACTTTAGGTTGACAGATGTTCATTGCTTTTCCTTGACAGGTTCCTGTTTGAACTCTCCCAGATCCCTGAGTTCTCCAGTCGAGTTCACTGTTTAATTTTTCAGTCAAAGTTTACTGACGCCGTTGCCTCCATACAGCGCAAGACCGAGATTATTCTTCACGTCTGCAAGGTACAAAGGCACTTTTCAAAGAGGTCAGACCTCAGATACTATCAAACATTTGATAAAGTATCAATGCTGGCATTCTTAACAGTCAAAAACAGCCCTTCAGACAGCTTCCGTTTATTCAAGTGAGGTCTAAGTGCTTGCTTTGTCTCCAACATCTCCATTATGAAGAGTGATAAATTCACAAATAAATGGTGATGTGTTTTAGTATCTGTTGGAGAAGGACAGTGTGAAGGAGGTGATAGGACTGGTGCTTGCTCTGGGAAACTACATGAATGGAGGCAGCAGAGCTCGAGGACAGGCTGACGGCTTCGGGCTTGAGATTCTTCCTAAGCTTAAAGACGTCAAGAGCAGGGTAACCTTTTTCTCCATTTCACTGAGGTGTTTGATAGAGCCTTGTTTTTTCTGTTTGTACAAGGTGATGTACGCTTTTGACATAATTTTTTATAAATCTGCAGGAAAATCACATTAGTCTGTTGGACTACATTGTTTCCTACTATCTGCGTCACCTTGATAAGGTAAACCATGAACGTGTAATTCTTCACATGCAATGATATATTTTGCACAGTACAGATCTGCACACTTCTTCTGGTCACATTATTTTCAGGGTCAATGACTCATGTTTCTGTTAATTAATTTCTGTTAATTTATTCAGTGATACATAAAAAATGCAATTTATACAATGACTTGAATATACTAAAATGCAGTGTTTTTCATTTCTAAATTAAAAATAATTTAGATTCAAACAAATGTCAGGGTGCTCTCATAATGATATCAAAATGAAGAAACATTTTTTATTTTATTTTATTAAATTTAATTTAATTTTTTTCTTAAAAATGGTATTAAAGGTTTTTAAAACCTACATGAATAAAAAATAAACTACGCTACTGTTCAAAACTTTGGAATAAATATGAAAATATACAAATTTTTGGTGGAGGGGGGACTTTTTATACAACAAATGACACATTAAATTGATCAATTTATAATGTTAAAAAAGATTTCTATTTAAAATAAATGCTGTTCTTTTGAACTTTCTATTCATCAAAGAATCCTGGAAAAAATATATATAATTCCACAATATTCCACAAAAAAATATTAAGCAGCACAACTTTTCAACTTTGATAATAATAAGAAACGTTTCTTGATCTCAATCAAGTCAGCATATTAGAATGATTTCTGAAGGATCATGTGACACTGAAGACTGGAGTAATGATGCTGAAAAATCAGCTTTACCATCACAAGAACAAATGACATTTTAAAGTATATGAAAATAAAAACAGTTATTTGAAGTTATAATAATGTTTCACAATATTACCCTTTTTGTTGCATTTTTGATCAAATAAATCCAGCCTTGGTGAGCATAAAAGACTTCTTTTAGAAATGTTTTTTGAATGCTAGGGTAAAAACTTGACACATGTTTTAATATAGATTTGTAAGTCTTTTCTTTATCATGGACACCTAAATATGTCACTGACCCTTAAATCTCTCTTCAGAACGCTGGGACAGAAAAGAGCATCTTTCCTTTGCCCGAACCTCAAGATGTTTTCCTATCCTCTCAAGTGAAGTTTGATGACCTCTCAAAGGATCTCAGGAAGCTGAACAGAGACCTGACAGGTAAGAATTAGCAAAAACACTTTTAGCATGCCACTGACTTACTCTAGCATCAAAAGAAGCAAGATTACATGGGTTTGAGTGGATGGATGGCTACAATCCTGCAACGTGGCTCCAGCTGAATCCTGAGGACTTTACAGCATCTGTTAGCAACAACTCATTATTAAACCACATTAGATCAGGTGGAATATACAGACATGTTTGCGTATGTACATGTCTGTGGAGACGAAGTGGAGTCTGTGTGGTTTTGCCCTGGTGCCTTTTAGATATGACTTTAATCCTGCCCATCAGATGCTTCTGGCATTGTGTGATTCTTTAGCTCCGTCGGAGGGGCCAAAGGCTACAGTGCTTTGGCGCTTATGTAATCTGAGAGAAGAGCAGCTTATCGCTGGCGGGATGGGCTTAATCTGCACAGAGATGCACTGCCGTTCTCGTGCTACACTGTATCAGTCCGAGTTCAGTGTGGCCCTGCAGATGTGTGTCAGAGATTCTTTTCTTTACCTCTTAACAAGCCTTTCTTATCGGGCGACGGAGAGACTGCCAAATCTGGCCCATCGCGCTCTCCCTTTTTTTTCCCTGCTGTTTGAACTCCCCTCATGACTGCGAGAGAATCATGTCTTTGTTTTTTTGTTTTTGTGCTGTGTTTGTTCGATTTTTGGTGTCTTGTGTGCATTACTTACGGCCCCACTGAGGTTTTGGCTGCTCAAGGTGACCGCATTTGTCTGCGATGCTATGTTGCGGAGCAAGAAAGTGCTGCACTAATCAAATTAGTCACTGTGTGCCTACACAAAAAGGGAATGTCCCTGTGATTTTATTTTCCAGAGACAATTATGACAACATTGTGAAGCACATCTAATGCTCTCAGTCTCCACAGCTGATTCATCTGGTTTGCGTTTGAGACATCTTTTTGATCTCTTTGTGATTGTGGTTTGGCTCGCTGCGGTGCACAGTTGAGAAAACGTGAATGTAGCTGTGAGCCGCCTTGGCGGAAACTACAGTACATGTATGAGAACCTAATCAAGCTAGACTGTAATGAATCGATATTTCTTGTAGAAATGCTGTGGGGAAGACACTCGACTTCTTCGTCATTGCCAGCCGTGTTCACAGTTTACACAAATGCTTAATGAAAACAGTAGTGTGTGTAGCCTTATCTGGAGTGAGATGCAGATGGAGCATGTCCAACAGTCCTGGCTTCCCATCAGGCTGTATTATGACTGGGGCAGGAGACTGGCTCCTCTGATCCTCTGATTGGACGGTGAACAAAGGTCCACGGGTGGCACAATGACTATCTGAGGATGCGATCAGAGGTGCATCAAAACAGATCTTACCCAGAGAAAAAGACATTTGATAACCTCTGACTCTGTCACAGGTGGAGCTTTAGCTCTATTGTGTTTTCTTGTTCATTGGTTAGAGGCAGTAGGTTAGTAACAAGTGCAAACAAAAAGGGTTTAAAGGGATAGTTTACTCAAAAAAATTAAAATTCATGACATTTCAAACCTGTATGACATTCTTTCTTCCGTGGAGCACAAAAGAAGATATTTTGAAGTCTTGAGTGTTTTGTTTTGTTCATTCAGTGAAAGTCACTGGGGTCCAGTCTTGTTTTGGACCTCGCTGACTTTAATTGTAGATGCGAAATAAGTTTTAACATCAAAGTAAGAAAGTCATACAAGTTTGGAATGATGTGAGGGTGAACAAATGATGACTGTATTATCATTTGTTTATAGCACAAGAAAAATAAGGCAATTACTCTACTTAGCTCGTCACAATTAGGCTGATATGTCAAGATATATACAGTACAATATCAACATACCTACAGTAGAATGCTGTCGCTCAACTTGTTTTTAGACTTTGGATATTCCCTCATGTTACACATTTTCACATTAACCGCTCATAATCAAAATCAATTTACTGTAATCATTGTTTCATCGGCATAATTCACTGCAGTGATGTTGTAATTAGGCACTAACAGACTTTGCTTTATCAGCAGAAAGCACTTTCATTCCATCTGCAAGTAATCAGCGATGTGCTAATAGCTTTGACCACAGTAGCTGTGATTTTAAATGGCTTGATAAAGCCAACTTAAGCTGAGGTTGTGAATGATGGTTGATTCCTGGTTAAAGAAAAAAGAAAAAATGCAATTGTCACCCACCTAGAATATGGCAATAGTGACAAACATGGTTTTAGTAAAAATTGTATTGGTTTCACCAATAATATATTTTGAAATACAAGGCTACATTTATTTGATCAAAAATCTAGTAAAAACATATTAATAACAATATATTCATTTTGAAATATTACAATTTAAAGTAACTTTTCTATTATATAGTAATATATTTAAACAATTAATATACTGTATTCATGTGATGGCAAATCTGAATTTTCAGCATCTATTACTCCAGTCTTCAATGTCACATGGTCCTTCAGAAATCTTTACTGTGAGTTTTGATCAATTTAATGCGTCCTTGCTGAGTAAATGTATTGATTTCTTTCAAAAGAAACCATTAATGCCTAAATAACTAATTTTTATTATTTGTAAAATAAAATATTGGTTACATTTTAGCATACAAGCAGTTTAGTGTTGTGATTAGAAAGAATTTCACTGTATTTGCAGTTTGCTTTTACTTGGCATTTGAAGTGTCCTATACCAGATGTCTAAAACATTGCCAGGTAACTGCCATTAATGTAATATAAATGTACACTTTATTTTAAATCGCCTTAGTGAGAAGGCATCTGCAAAGAACATAATAGTTTAGAAATTCTTCTAGCTTCATTGTGGCATTTATACTTCAAAATCAGGGTTATTGGAATAAAAAGTAAGCGCTCATGGTGGTCTAACAGAAAAAAATCGGACTGTTTATTTTTGGCTAAAAAACGTTGTTTTACAATGAATGACTTCTTCAGATTGGACCTGGTCAGGGACTTTACTCTAACCCAATGTTATTGTTTTTGTCTCGTACAGTTTGTGAAAAGGATGTCCTAACTGTGTGTACCAACTCATCTCATGAGCACGTACATCCCTTCAAGGAGAAAATTGACTTTTTCATTGGCAACGGTGAGCTATGCTAAGATGCATGCGATTAGCCCACATTACCTTTTAGAAGAGGATCTGTATTCAAAGTTTTTAAGCCTTCTATTTATGTGCTGTCACATCAGCCAATCCCTCTCGTCTACCTTGTTCAGATATGAAGTCTCGTTGGTCTCTGAGACGACCTGCCTCTCTAGATGATTGATGGAGAGGAGAACAAAAGTTTGCTTAGATTGTATACAGGATTATTTTGCAGATCATAGAGGCAAGACATAAACTTGTCGTCATTTACTACAGTTCAGCTAGACGAGACAACGCTAGCTGTTAGTGAACTAGACAAATATTTATTCTGTTTGTAGTTTATGTATGTATTTATATACATGTTTATGTTATGTACATAGCAGCAAAGCTTTTCCTTTCCTCACATTCTTCCTACTACAATTATTTGATTGTCTCCGCTACACAGATAAGACGGCACACATCCTGCAGTCATGAAGAATATCTGCCATGTGCTCTTTTGGGGGACCTGATAAGTGTCTGTAACTCCGTACCTGTACGAGATAGCTGGTCAGGTTCAGAAAACAGACGCAGAGATAGGAATCAGGGAGACTTTGGCAATGAAGGAGACTTCTTAGTAAAGGAGTTTCAACATTGTCTTTGAGGCCCTTGTAGAAAGGCTATGAATGATATGACAATAATGCTGTTAGTATTATAACTGACAGAGTGGTGCATTATCGCTGTTAAAGAGGACAGATGAAGATCCTGAAGTAATAGAAGAGATATTGGCACTTAATATTGACTGTGGTGCTGATTATGATATAATCAAAATGCATAATTGTTTATATAAATTTTTCATTTTACAGCACAAAAAGAGCTAATTACTGTGGAACATCAAGTGATATCGGCACATAAAAGGTAGCACATCACTCTTGTTCAAAATATTACAAAAAGTGCAAACTTTGTAAACATTTTTGGCATTATCTCCAGCTTTGCCTCATGACTTTCCTTTCTCAGCTTCTGTGACCTAGTGGAGTACTTTGGACTGAAGCCACGTTCTGGAGAGCCAGAGATTTTGCCTGGCCATGTTTTCACACTTTGGTTTGAATTCTGCAGTGATTTCAAGATCAGGTGGAAGAGAGAGAACAAGGTCATATCCAAACAGAGGTGAGAAGTTTACAGCATCTTGAGCATCTAGCATCATATATAACTGCTCTAACCAAACCACACAGTGTGATAACCTGGGTAATGATGACTTCTTCACTGGCGGTTGTTGTTTTTAGTGATTTTCAGCATTAAAACTGGCTGGAATTGAAACTTTGTGGTTAAGTAAAATACAATCTCTGCTCTTTTTGATTTCAGAATCAAAGAGGCCCAACAGTCAGTGCGCAACATGACAGCAGAGAAAAAGATTGAGACCAAAAGGGCACATGCGAATGGACTGGTAAGAGTCTGCTGAGGTGTGGGTGTCAGATAGATAAGCGGTTCAAACATTAGTAACTATTGTACTTTCATGAATCAGGTTTTTAATCCAGACACTTCTTAAAGGAATAGTTCACCCAAAAATGAAATTTTGCTGAACATTTACTCACCCTCAGGCCATCCAAGATGTAGATGAGTTTCTTCATCAGAACAGATTTGGAGAAATTTAGCATTACATCACTTGCTCAACAATGGATCCTCTGCAGTGAATGGGTGCCGTCAGAATGAGAGTCCAAACAGCTGATAAAAGCATCACAATAATCCACAAGACTCCAGTCCATCAGTAAATGTCCTGTGAAGTGAAAAGCTGCGTGTTTGTAAGAAACGAATCCATCATTTAAGTATTTTAACTTAAAACTTTCGCCATAATCCATAAAGTTAAACGTTTCAAATTAAAAGGGCTTAACAATTTATTTGTTTTATACAAAAACAGCTTTTCATGTCACAAGACATTTATTGATGGACTAGAGTCATGTGGATTTTTGTGATGTTTTTATCAGCTGTTTAGACTCTCATTCTGTCGGCACCCATTCACTGCAGAGGATCCATCGGTGAGCAAGATGTAATGATATAGTTCTCCAAATCTGTAGAAACAAACTAATGTACAACTCAAATGGCCTGAGGATGAGTAAAGTTTTAGCAAATTTGTTATTTTGGGGTGAACTATTCCTTTATACTACATAATGCATGCACAGCTAAATGGGACTTCATAATGATGCATATTTCTGCATATTTCAGAAAGAGAGACTGCGTCTGAAAGAAGCAAGTCTGACCAGCAGCTAACCCCATCTGCCATTACCAAAGAGGACCAGATACGTTTATGTTTAAGACCCAGGCACTTGCAATTTTTGGCAGGGTCAGAATAAGGTGCACCTGCTTGTGTGACACTTTTCCTCAAGACTGCAAAGTTAGAAGATGACAACCTGTCTGTCAGTGTAGTGGATCCCATTCCTGTGTATAACCCAACAACCAATGGCTCACCAAAAATTCCTTTGACCATGTTTCAGATATGAATGAATGCTGCTCAAAATGAGAAATATTTAAGAAATGTTTATATACAAGTTAGCTCGATCTGTTCTGGGATTTTCACCAGTCTAAACAATTAAGGGTTGAAAAAGCAGTCTTAACATTCGACTTGGAAAAGGCAGTAACTTTATTTTGTATATTGAGTAACAAAGCTTAGTAACTTTTTATGCTCATATTAAATCATTACAGAATATTAAAAAAACAAAGATAGTGTACATGTGAAATATTAATATTAAACTACCCTATCAGTTTTATTTGGATGAACATCACACATTTTTATTGATGACAGTTATGTTGCTTCATCACATCTTATTGCCATTTAATCACAGTAATATTGTTCCTTTTATAATAAACTCAACACTGTAAAAAGTATTAATTAATATAAAAACATTTAACTTGTTTTCTGTAATGTTTGTTCACCTAGATTTTCTTCATCAAGTGATTAAAAAGGCAGACACTTGGCACCACATTCTTTTTACATTGCAGTATGGTATAAAGACCAGGGAAAAAAAATATGGATTGGATTTGGGGGAGGGGTGTTTATTTACATCCATAGCCTAATATGTAATGTATCCCACATTACAAATCAAGCCACAAAATAAGCTATTTGCATCAATGCGCAAATCGTGCTCCACACAGTGGAGAATGTAATAATAATATAAGCATATTTTTAATATGTCACTATTTTATAGTATTATAACTTAGCCAACTTGTTTTATAATTAATTTAATTGCATCAATTGTATTTCTTCACAATATAAAGGCCTCATTTTGATGACTGAACAACTAATGATGGAGGAAACAAATCGATCATGCTCCCACATTATTCAGCCATATGAATTTGTGACTTTTAGACCAAAGTAGCCTACAAACAAAGACGTCAGCAAATTTAATCCAGGTCGACAGAAGTACAGCGGCACTGTTTGACGCGGCGCACGCGCTTCTTCTTGGTGCTGGGAGTCTGTCCGGGACAGAAGAGCGTGTAAGTAACGGTAGTGAAACTCTTTGGCTTACACACGGAGCACGACTGAAACGCACTGTCCTCTTGATAAACGTGCCGAGGGATGTAGAATGAGTTGCACTGTCCGTAACAAAAGCGGTTGATGATGGCGCGCGGCTGGCACCCGTCCTCGTAGATCATCAGTTTCAGCGGCTGTGTTTTACACCAGTCAAGTTTGAGGTAACGGCGCTCCGTTACGTGTAAAGCCTCCTGGCTGGAGTCCAGCACCTCGTCCCCGACTGAAGGCGGTCCCGTTCCCCTGGAATTGGCCTGCGGTGTCTGCGGTGACTGTTCCGACTGGTTTGGGCTGTATTTATTTGGGTGAGGAATGGCGCCTTGAAATCCCCCGGTTCCCCTGATCCTCGCCGGATTGCAGAGCAGCCACAAGACCGCGATAGTGACAGCTAATGCGTCTTTAGTCATCCTTTCACATGAAGAAAGAAACATACCATTAAATGTCATTAAATATACAGTAATATATGTAGTTATTTTTACTAAAAAAAAATAGAAATATAATTGTTTTTAATCAAAATATGCTAATTATTTTATATATTTTATCAAAACATTTCATATTCATATAAAATGAACACACCAAACGTAAAATATTTCAAAGCGTATAGTGTATAAAGTTCACAATCATTTAAACACATTTACATTTTTTATATACATTCCCTACAAAATTTTGAGCCAATTGCCCTCTGCAATCCCTCATTTCTATAAACACATAAAAAAAAAATCACAGATGTCATTTAAAAAATAAATACAAATAGGCTATACTCCAGTAGATATGCAGACTTACCTCAGATTAATAATGGTTCAAACTTCTTCACATGGACTGCAGCTATGTTCACAAAGGTCTTTGTGTACCATAACAAACTACGATTAATAATAGGTTGAAACAAATGATACAGAACTCGGAGTCAGATTCAAAATAAGGTCTGGAGCTCTGTTCTGAGTGCTGACATTTCAGAGAATGGGGCAGTCCACACCTCCTCTCAGTCTAAGATCATTCACAGCATTTTGGGGATGGTCCAGTGCTTCAGGAGGGTAAGGAAGCTCATGATGAATGCATATTGTGATGTTTGTAATTTAGATGAATCATGAAGTTAAAAACACATGTCTCCAATTATCTGCACATGAACATATACTTCATTTTTATTTGATTAAATGGTATTACAACAAAAGTTGTACCAAGAGAATAATCATTCATGTTACATTCACCCTTTGCTGCTCTATTAATAAAATGATTCATTTGAATATCGCACATAATTTAATGCTGACTTTACTGTGAAACATGATAAGATTTTCATTGTACAGATTTTATAAATAACACGATGTTCAGGTCTTGATATTGCTTGTAGCAGTTTCAACCTCATCTTCCTCTGGGAAATGTGGCACTGATTTCTTGGCCACCACATTATCCAGCCTCTGTCCCATCAGATATGGATTTGCACTCTGAAACAGTCAGTGACAGATCCTGTGACATTTTTTCTGAAAATATGCAACAGTGCTCCATCTAATAATTTATGCGTTTGAGCCTCTACTGACAAAGAAGCAACCAAAAGGCACAGAAAAATATATTTATAGCTTACCCTTTTTCTTCTTTTCGGCCCACCCTTCAGTTTTTCATACAACCGACCTTTATTCTGAAAGAATGAAAATAGATATTTAGTGCAGTCTGCTACAGACCAGAATCCTGGTTAATTTAATTTAAAGCCCTTAAATTAATCATTTAAAAAAAATGAAAAATCAGTAATCTCCATCTTTTTTCAAGGTGTCAAGTGTGAACTCGCCCACTTCGCGAGTGCAGGGTAGTCATGCTCAGGGTCAAAGAGGTGCTGATGTTTCTGGAATTCTCGACTGAACTCTGCAGTGTCTGGAGAGTTCTCTAAACATCCATCAGCAGCTATAAAAACATCACATTTTTTAAACAAAAAAATGTTTAGGCCATTTGAATTTTATTGAATGGTGGCACTGCTGTATATTTGTGCATTCAGTTATATTTGGACCAACATACCACTGGTCAGGGTAGCCATGGTCCTCGCTGAAGTCTTTGGGAACACTGTCTCCAGTTAACTCTGCAACAATGTTAGGGATGTTCCCATACGGCCCGAGATGCTGGAGTCCCTCATGGGCACCACCTATTGGACAAAGTGTAAAATTACACATGAAGGCAATCACATAATGAGGAGTAGGCTATTATAAGGACCATCAGTGATCATTTACATTTTTTTAAAAACGTGTAATTACCTACAATTATACAGAGAAACTCTTACCTTGGATGCTAAGCGGGCCGACTATGTTGGTGGCCTGGTGCGCGGGATACTCGACCCTGGGCCGCGCGATTCCCAGCTGCTCCATCACACCGTGCAGCAGGCGCTGGATATCCGCCTCCGACACCTGATCCACCGTGCGTGGACTGCGGCCAGAAACGACGGCCATCCAGCTTATAATGCCACTCAAAAGAACCGTGTGTGCCATTTTTGGAGCCGAACCCATCGTTGACGTTCACTACACCGACAATAAACACAACACGTAACGTTAGTGTAAAATTATTGCTGCGCTTTATGCTAAAACGGCGGTTTTAAATAAAGGTATACGTTATATAGCTATATTTTTTAAGATTTTATATTCGCCGAAAAGGTAATGTAAATATTGCGCTATAATTCTGATGCTTAAATATTATTATTACAAATATTATTGAGCTCAGAGAAAACGCGCATCCCTGCTTGTAACTACGTCACAAGTTAACAGGCTTGATAAAAAACAGGCCATTATTTTATAAACGCAAATTAAGAAGCACATTCGTATTACAGCAAAACTAAAACCCATAGAGAATAAACAGCTAACCAAATTTAAAGAGATAACCTACCATGTAATCTGGATTGAGAAAGGTTTGTCGGGTTCAGCACAGATGCCGTCCTCCTCCTCTTCCTCTTCCTCTTCCTCTTCCTCGCTTCATTTGCTCTGCTGCCAAGCAGCGAATCAGCTCACCTCTTTGTTTACGTAGTGGCTAGCACATATCCGTTAAACCATGCTGCTGGGTTTTATTGGGGACGGTAGAAGAGCAAAGTTTAAAAAAATAAGGAATGTAAGGAAAATGTAAAAGGAAATATGTTATTAGCCTAAATAATAAATAAATCACATGCTATGAGGCATGTTTTGTCGTGTCGTCATGTTCAGATAATGTTATGGACCTGTCAGTTTAATCGAATTCTAATATTAATAGCTTAACGTTTACAATGCAAATATAGCCTACAATGCAAGTACATTGGGTTCTTTTTTTTCGCATGTAATCTCCTCTTTAATATAACCAAAACAATAACAATGGCTTAAAAGTAATTCAATAGTTTCCCTGGAAGTATTTTCTCAGGAACAGGCATTATTATAATATTGATGGAATATCACCACTGCATTCACATGCAACTCAGAATCTTTTTAACTCATACTCTGCCTTTTAGTTTACGGTCCACATCTACAGTATGTGTGTAAAGTTTTAGAAATCCTTTGAAACAAATTTTAAAAAAAAATCTACTAAATAGCTCATAGAATTTAGAATGAATGAACATAAATTAAGAGCTTTTGTTGATAAAAAAAAATAGAAAAGGCTGTATTTGTCAGCTCAAAAAATAGTTACATTTTCTTCATCAAATACTCAGACAAAACACAATGCGAGCCTGTTACACATCACGACTTTTATTACAACAGTACATGTATATACAGCACAAGACACAGTACAAATGCATACGGAGGGTTAGCTGGATTGCATTGAAGAGGATTTGAGGTTTAGAAGCACTTCCTGTGGACGATGGAGGGACCTGCCTCATCATACTCCTGCTTGCTGATCCACATCTGCTGGAAGGTGGACAAGGAAGCCAGGATGGAACCGCCAATCCAGACGGAGTACTTACGTTCAGGGGGAGCAATGATCTAGAGGATGAGCATGAGAACATGATTGTAGTTAGACTAAAATTACATAAACAAGCTCATTTAGTCGCATGGATGTTTACCTTGATCTTCATTGTGCTGGGGGCCAGAGCAGTGATCTCCTTCTGCATACGGTCAGCAATACCAGGGTACATGGTGGTACCACCAGACAGGACGTTGTTGGCATACAGATCCTTGCGGATGTCAATGTCGCATTTCATAATGCTGTTGTAGGCGGTCTCATGGATGCCAGCAGACTCCATACCTGTGAGGAGCAACATTGCAAGCTATGTTAGCAAGGGAACAATTGTGATCTAAAGACAGCAACATGGAGTAATGCAATGAGGTCATCTGAGGCCCAGCCAAAACATACCAATGAAAGAGGGCTGGAAGAGAGTCTCGGGGCAGCGGAAACGCTCGTTTCCAATGGTGATGACCTGGCCGTCGGGCAACTCATAGGACTTCTCCAGAGAGGAGGAAGAGGCAGCAGTCGCCATTTCATTCTCGAAGTCCAGAGCGACGTAACACAGCTTCTCCTTAATATCACGCACAATCTCACGCTCAGCTATGGAAGAGAAGAGAGCGCAAGGATATTTTAAACTGGGAAAAGACATGATGAAAACATTTATTTTGCATGGATGAAAAAAGTCCCCTCTTGAGACCAGGGGAGCATTTGCTAATTTCTAAACAAAATTCTACATAAGTAGAATTCTTCTAGCACCCACCGGTAGTCACAAAAGAGTAACCACGCTCGGTCAGGATCTTCATCAGGTAGTCAGTCAGATCGCGACCGGCCAGATCCAGACGCATGATGGCGTGAGGAAGAGCATAACCCTCATAGATGGGGACGTTGTGGGTCACACCATCACCAGAGTCCAGCACGATACCTGTAACATGATGCATTGGCATGTTAAGTATTGCTTCCTAAGTATTACAGATGTATATAGGAATTAAAACCTATAATGTTACGTATTGCTTCTAGTGACTTAATAGACACTGACCAGTGGTACGGCCTGAGGCGTAAAGAGAGAGCACAGCCTGAATGGCAACATACATGGCAGGGACGTTGAAGGTCTCAAACATGATCTGAAAAGAGGGGAAAATGTTAGTTTCAGCCAGGGTTATTATTGTTAACTAAAACTAAATCCATCAAAAAATAAGCATTAACTAAAATTAAACAGCTAGTTGTCAAGGCAACATTTCTAATTTTTCTCATTTTTATTTAAAGCTGAAGTAGCCTACTAAAATAACTACAACTAAATAAACTACAACTTAAAGTCAATCTTAAAAGACGTATTAAAATGTAATAAAAAAAATACAAAACACAACAAAATTACTGAAACTTCAAATTAAAATTAAAACAGAAAATATAAAAATCAAATTCAAAATATTAACAAAAACTACCAGTAATGGTAAACATACTGAAATGATTTTGGGTTTATGAAAACGCAAGTCTAAGGGGCCACAAGATGCTAGAGCATCCATGAAAAAGTTCAGAGAAAAATTGTGTAATAAATAAAACTCACGAGAATAATACATAAAGTACATTTTCAAAAATGAGTTAAGATTTATGTAATTTTACATTAATACAATTAAAATATTGACATTTTTTACAGTACAAATGGGTTTGAAAATATATGGCTGCCATTACATGCTGCCACTATAGGGCATCATCATATTTGTATAAAGTTTGTAAACCCCAGCATTAGCTTACCTGTGTCATCTTCTCCCTGTTGGCTTTAGGGTTGAGGGGGGCCTCAGTGAGCAGAGTGGGGTGCTCCTCAGGGGCCACACGCAGCTCATTGTAAAAGGTGTGATGCCAGATCTGAAAACATTTAAATATGTTAATTCATAGAGGTGACCAAACACAGGATAATAGAAATAAAATCTCTTTTATATTTGCTTTTAATGAATAATAAAAATTCAGCATTCTGTATTAATTCTTTAATTGCTACCTTTTCCATGTCATCCCAGTTGGTGATGATGCCGTGCTCGATGGGGTATTTCAGAGTAAGGATACCCCTCTTACTCTGAGCCTCATCTCCCACATAGCTGTCTTTCTGACCCATACCCACCATCACACCCTAAAGGAAAAGAGTCATGGGTTACCATCAAGCATCTGTAGTTCAGTTAGTTTGTATAATATGATGATTTTCCACAGCCAATATACAATATGTTGGCTGGAACCAGGAATTTACTACATGCTTTGGAGGCCCACCTGGTGACGGGGTCTGCCGACAATTGAGGGAAAGACAGCACGGGGAGCATCATCACCGGCGAATCCAGCCTTGACCAAACCAGAACCGTTGTCGCACACGAGTGCGGTAGTCTCATCATCGTCACACATGATTGGTCTTTTTTGGGATGGTCCTATAGGAGAAAGAAAACATGTGTTAGGAGAGTGTACAAGTTAAAGTTAAAATCTGAATAATACAGATAATTGAACATTCATTTTTAAGTATTCAGTCATTTTAATAAATATATATTATATCCTCTACAATCCACTGAAACATTTCTAAGCCTGCATTACGAAACGCAGCATCAGGTAAGGTCAACAAAAGGCCAAAAGCAGCACAGCAGATCCTCTTTAAACTATTTTAGGCATCAGCTCTTGTCATTCCGAGCGGAAGCCCCTGACCAAGTGTCCTATCTGTAGCTATTTTACAGTTGTCTGATGACAAATGACAGCAGCACCTAAGGGTCGCCTCCTCAGCTGTCTAGAAACTGTAAGAGATCCACTGGCAGCATGTGTCAATTCACTACATCTGTTGATGACTCCCTTTATTAGTGCATCTTCAAGTCACCCTTATGAGATGTGGTTTCTAACCCAATGAATCCTTTAGTCAATCACGTACAACTAGTTACAACTGCTCACTTCTGCTGTCTTTTATCATCTCCAGCATTATTTCTTCATGTTAGCAATGGGCAACTATCCATTCTCCTACATTTCTCTAGCTACTGCTACAGGTACAGTCACAGAGAATGAGCAATTATATTGTTAGTAGTTTCTGCTAAGACTATCAATGTAAAATCAGCCAGTTATCCGCCATCTCCATCAACAGTTCCAGAGATTAATGTTCCTTCCCATGTAGGAGATGAAGTGTTGGGTTATTCCTTTTCAAATCTATATCATCCCTGAAGTAGTCCATAGAGATAAAGGTAGTAGCAAACACTCACCAAGTTGTAGCACAAGACTGGGGTTTCTGCTGGGATGAAGGGCATGGGAGAAGGATACTTCTTAAATATGCTAGTGAAGGGGGGGCTGGGGTTCATGGGCGGGATCTGGAGTTCAAACAAGACCAAATAAGAGATGCTAGGAAATGGCCCATAGCCAGTATATCCTGTACTCCATGGACTCTGACTTGATTACCAAAATGGACAGATGTTTCTTAAGAGGTGACAGATCCTCTTTGAGAGCAAAATAAGCAGTGGAAAACTGTTTGTTATGATTTCAGAGCCAAATGGAAGGCCAAAAAAAGTCAAGTACTATTCTTTGATTGTTCTCCATTTCTTTTAACATATGATATAAAGTTTTTATTGTTGGCAGATTTTTACATTTAGATGACCTTTGCCATCATCATCTGAAATGTAGCAAAACTCAAAATTAATATCCATTTTTCCTAGTATACTTTATTATGTGATGCCAAAAGTCCAATACTGAACGTTTTTGTATTGTTAACTCAAACTAAAACTATGGGAAAAAAAATTATGTTAAGCTGGAAATAAAACTGAAATAAAATAAAATAGAAATATTAGCTGAAAACGTAAAAAATGACAAAAAATAATAATAATAATAAGTTGAAGCTCGAGAAATAAAATGGCTATAACTAAAACTAACAAAAATTAAGCTAAATAGAATTATTAAAAATGAATAGAAAATGACAAAAGCACATAACAAAATTTTTAAATCCTAAGCTAAATTAGAAAACTGAAAAAATACAAATAAAAACATGCAAAATATTAATAAATGCTAATAGCATATAAATATAATACTAAAATAACACTGAATGAAATTCACTTGTAGCATTTAAAATTATTGGTTTTTAATTTTTAGTGTTTTATTTTTAACTTAGACAAAACAGTACATACTTTTAATATTGACCATTTCTTGTCCAATAGTAATTGTATCTACCAGAATATTAATATTATTTAAGCATAAGACAATAGCACATGAAAAAGAGTGTCATTATACACACAAAAATGTACAAATAACATGTTTAAATGTTCATTTTAAGGTTTCAGCTACTATTTGCACCAACAAGAATGTCAGGAAAGCACACGTCATGACCTTTGACCCAGAACAATATACAATATGTGTAAGGTCAGTGACATACAATGTCAAAAAATGATTTGACTTCACAGGCATTTGGAAGACAGAGGATGTAACACTAGACGTGTGGGGTCACATATAGGAGCCAGACCTGAGTGACACCACCTTTGTCAAATGGCCTGGGCCCTGGTATGTGATCGGGCCCACAACATGCCAGACAGCTGAGAGGTGTGGGGGGTGTTAAGAAGGACCCATGTCCTTTCTCTGCAACTGCTGTTCTCTGATTGGCCCAGCTCTGTCCTTTTAGGGTCATGTTGAGTGACAGGTGCTCCTGGATACACATCAGTGCTGCTCCTCGGTGCTGCTTGCTTTGGCTCCAACTCCTTATTTGTCACCTTCTCCCCCGTTATCTCTTTCACTCAACACTAGAGAAAACAACCTCGCTATGATGAGTATGGTTTTTATTAAATGCTAGTTTGATTCTACACATGTACTTTGGGTCAAAACATGCATTTCATAAATGATTCATTTTCAACATCTTAGAATGACAATTTGTCATTAAAGGTGGCATTGCCTCCTGTTTTGGCGTGTATTTGTTATCTTGTGTTGTTTCAGGCTTGGTGAACAGTAGATAACGTTCTATTTGTGATCCTCAAAGCTCTGGCCTGACTGAAAAAGACAGTGATATCAGTGTGATAGTATTTTCTAACCTTTTGTTATCAGATTTCTGGACTTTCTTATAGACCCTTCGGCTTGCTGTGCCAAAGTTGGATTATGTGGGTGCATTTTTGAGCACCATAAAGTTTAAGCGTCTTTGTTAATGTGCTATTATTAGCCGTTTTTCATGCTAGCTTGATAGATATCTACAGAACACAATCCATTCAGATTCCCTTGAACCCTCATGTACCGTGACCGATACTGGCATCTTATTATAGCTCTGGTGATGCTGTCTACCAAAACGAGATCATTGCTAATGGTTTCTTTGCATTTATACTGTGTGAATTAACATCTTTCTGGTGAAAAAAAACCCCCGCTGAAAATGTGCATTCATTGTGTTCAGGAAAGATAAGCGAAGGAATTTAGGTGTCCCAGTTGCGCTATTAATGTACAGAAACAGTTGTAATTCTACTGTGGCAATATTTACTGGCTTGTGATCTATTAGCGCTGCTGTGTGGGAGGCCCAGTGGTCAAACAAAGCAAGCAACACACAAAAGCACTTTGACAGGGTCCTGTCTCCTTAAAAGGGCATGGAGGAGACACAGGATTTGCCTGTTTCAGGCAGCTGCGCTTACCAGTAGACCCCCAATTGGAGAGTGGCAACTGTTGGGCCCAAATGCCTTTTAACATTCATTATATTGGGAACAATGGTTCGTTGATCAACCTGTTTGTGACATGACCCTGCTGGGCCATACCAGAGAGTAATGTGGATTATATGCAGGGCTGATATGGCAGCTACAGTGTTCACAGGGCCTTTAATAAAGGAGAATGTAGGAAATACACTATTTGAAGTTGAATTCACTTCATGTATCAAATGTGAGTAAATAAAAGATGAGTAAACATTGTGCTAATTCCATAAAACCAACAACAAATGACAAAATAGCTAAAGAAAATGGCTTTTTTTTTTTTACTAAAAATATATAAATAGAGAAAGAGAGAGAGAGAGAGAGAGAGAGATTTAAAAAAGAATTTCTTGCCAGTAAGCAAGTATTAAGTATTGTTGTTATCGTTACCTAAAACTACAACTTTATTGAAATAAATCCATAGGCGGAGCGTGTGTAAGGCTGCCATGCCTGGGACTTGGGGCAAAAAAATGCCACTAAATTGGACAAAAATGCCCCTGCACAAACAAAGTAAATCTATTACGTTTGTTGCTAACAAAGTGAATATGAATAGACAGTGTCGATTGCGGCATTAAATTAAGATCTGCTCATGTTGCACCGTATTTCATTTTAAGCGTTTTTACAGAGTTGCGCATTTTAACCAATCACACACATATCTGTTGAGCTTAGGAATGCAATGGCCAATCAGAAGCGTTCAGATTAGTCATCGTTCAAACTCATCAGTGTTGAGTGCGCGCGCGTTCGCTGACTGAATTCCGGACTCTTGCGAATTCTCTCATCATAAACAACAAAGCGCAGATGTAAGTACAATGTAAGTAAGAGATGCATTTAACAGTGTATACAGCTTCAGTGATTATAACAGATAGTTTTGTTTTTTTGAGAGTGCTTAAACTCGCAATAGATCAATGTTAGTGATAATGTCACGTTCTATATATAATTTATTCGCTGTTTGAATAACTGTGGAAAGGAAGCGTTATATAATTATAAATTTCTAACGTTTTTATTCAATTGTAATCTCGTTAAATACAAATTCAGTCCCATTAAACATTTTTTTAGCCTACATGACACCCATGTCTGGTTCTTGCTTAAATCAATGTTAGTGATAATGTCACTTTATATATATTATTTATTCGCTGTTTGAATAACAGTGGAAAGGAAACCAATAAAGTATTGATAAATCAATACTATAATATAAAAGTACTAAAACAGCACTAAAATAAATAAATAAGGTCACACTTTAAGGTCCTCACTATTAACTAACTTTTAACTGCAACTTTTGCCTCAATAAACTCCTAATTTGCTGCTTATAAATAGTAAGGTAGGTATTGTTTAGGTTATTGGGTAGGGTTAAGGGATCTAGAATATGTAATGTGACCCTGGACCACAAAACCAGTCATAAAGGTCCGTTTTTTTATTTTTTAAATTGAGGTTTATACATCATCTGAAAGCTGAATAAATAAGCTTTCCATTTATGTATGCTTTTTTATGATAGGACAATATTTGAAAATCTGGAATCTGATGGTGCAAAAAAATAATTTTTTTTTAAATATTGAGAAAATCGCCTTTAAAGTTGTCCAAATTAAGTTCTTAGCAATGCATATTACTAATAACAAATTGTATTGTTATAAAATATCTCAAATATAAGGTATTTTATAAAATTGTTATAACATATCTTAATGGAACATGATCTTTACTTAATATCCTAATGATTTTTGGCATAAAAGAAAAATCGATAATTTTGACCCATACAATGTATTGTTGGCTATTGCTACAAATATACCCGTGCTAATTATGACTGGTTTTGTGGTCCAGGGTCACATATGATCATGCAAAATGGCAGTAATATGTGCAGGAATATGGCAGTAATTTACAGTATAAATACTAATAAACAGCCAATATGCTAGTAATGTGCATGCTAGTTAATAGTGAGGAATGGTCCTTAAAAGGTGTTACCAAAAATAAAGTTGTTACCCCTTCAAAGTAAAAATTGCAAATAAATGTTTTGTCGGAAAAAAGACAAAGACGACACATGAAAAGTTTTTTTGTGAGAAACAGTCAAGACATGACTTTCATAAAAAACAGATGCATCACTTTGGTGTAATTGTTTCTATATACAAGTGTGGCTCATAGTACCTGTTGTAACACTGGGTTATTTCAGTGATATAATGTCTGATAACAAGATCCACTGTGTCAGCACACAAACCTGTTGTCAGCAAAGGACTCTTCAGAATGGACCGCTGACAGGCATGCTAATGAGAAAACCCCATATAAATGATCTTCATAATATACATGTCCCAGAGTCAATCGCTGTTCATATTCAGACACTCATATCGGCCGTCTGACAAGAAAGACTCAGATGTTCATGACTATTCATCATTGTGTTTTTCAGTGACAGTTGTACCATACTCCAAAATAGAAATACGCAATAAGGGAAGATGTAAGACTTGTTTTAGAATGTACCAAAGAAAACTGATAGCATATGCAAAGACAAGCATAGATATTTGGAGCAATTTAGCTATATTAAAGCAGGTCAGACAATGTTAACTCTTTTCTAGGCTGTTTAGAGAGTTTTTACAACTTAGTTCATGCGGTCCCATGCAGAAATTGTTTTCAACGTCCTGAGAGCATTTAGAGAACCGGTCATCAGCTCATGCCAGGAGTGCTCTAGATAATGACTACTATAAATATATGGAGTGTTTTAGAAGTTTCCATGTCAGCAATGTTGCTCATTACAGGCGTGTATGGAGAACCATTTCATTCACTCAGTGTACTAAAACATTAAGTCTTGATTAAACTTGAAAAAAAATTGAAATGTGAATTTTAAATAGACCTTTTACTGGTCAGTAACTACTGGCTCTTTGTATCAAACTGACTTTCAACATCAGTTATAAACTGTAACAATATGGAAATCAGCCTTTCTTCTTCTGATTCTTCACCCTACCTCAATGAGAAAACAGAGGGAGACATTTTGAAAGAATGTGGTTGACGTCAGAAAGCCTGCTCCAGTTTGGGCAGACACTATAAAGCTTCACAGCAGCTGAAAGAGAATTGATTAAGCCGGTGTAGGCAACAAAGGCAAACCTTGCCAAATGTTTCACTTCTTTTCCTGGATGTTGATCTACACTATACCTACATGGTCATATTACTCATGTTCAATGGAACAGTTGAAAAGTACTTTTGTCTTACAAATGACAGTAATTACCCCTTTACCAAGTGACAGGTAACAATGGAACTTCAGCACAAATTCTTCAAGTCTACTTTATTACAAAATTTATTTTGCACTATTTGCAGTAAACAGATGCACGTTACAATAAAAAGATGAGTTGTAGACAACTATTTCTTGTCTTCACCATGCCCAAAAGGCAAAGCAAAGAAAAAAAAAAGCAAGTAGATGGTTTCTTTTTATTATTATTTAAAACAACAAAAATAAAAAGACATTTTAGTATTCGATTATTAAAACAAAGTTAAAAAAAAAAAAAAAAAGTAAACAAACTGTAGAAATAAGTGAGGTTGAAACTCCTCAGAGTCCAAACAGTTCATCGTTTGTGTCCATTCATGCACTCAGATTGAGTCTCTAAAAATCAGCATCCAGTCTGAAAGCGTTATCTGTGGTTCCGGACATGACTCCCATCCGCTGGTACTCGCCGACTCGCTTCTCAAAGAAGTTGGTCTTGCCCTCCAAGGAAATGTTCTCCATGAAGTCAAAAGGATTTTCCACTTTATAGACCTAGAAAGCAAATTTAAAGGTCAAGTTAAAATACCATCTGTTAAAATGAGAGCATAGAACAAGGCTACTGACCTGGGGTCAGTCACAAAGACTATACTGCCACCATGAGCAGAGATGTAAAACTACCCCCCCCCAAAAAAAAAAAGAACTCCACCAACCCTACCTTGTCAAGTCCCAGCTCCAGCAGAAGTCTGTCAGCCACAAACTCAATGTATTGCTTCATCAGGTCACAATTCATACCAATAAGCTTTACTGGCAGAGCATCAGTCAGGAATTCCTAGGAAGTTAAAGAAAAATTAGATTTGTTTCTCACCAATAGGATGCATTTCACTGAAGTTACAGTACAGCTTCTACACACACAAAAATCCAAAGCAACAAAGACAGTCACTGAAAACCAGAAAGGTTGAAACCCTGAAATGTATATGGCATTATTAAGGCACACAAACCTGTTCAATTTCAACTGCATTCATGATGATTTTCTTTACTTTTGCCTCTGAAGGTTTGTGGACCAAGTGCTTGAACATGAGGCAAGCAAAGTCACAATGAAGACCCTGTAAGGATAAGAACAAACGTGAAGACCACATCTTCAACTTTCACACCACACTTCCAAACGCATTCGTACCAGTGTTAGGGTGCATCTCAAAATGGTTACCTCATCTCTGCTGATAAGTTCATTGGAGAAGGTGAGTCCAGGCATGAGTCCTCTCTTCTTTAGCCAGAAAATAGAAGCAAAAGACCCGGAAAAGAAGATTCCTTCCACAGCAGCAAAAGCCACCACTCTCTCCCCTGAATACAAAGACTTATTAGCTCAAACTTTTAGTTTACAATAATAATAAACAAAAAAATAAAAAAAAATACAAAAATTTTATATTTTTGTATATATATTTTTGTATAATACAACATACCGTATTGTGCATTTGTGTCACTAATCCAGTTGATCGCCCAGTCGGCCTTCTTCTTTATGCAAGGCATCGTCTCAATGGCATTGAAAAGAAATTCTCTACAAGACAAAAATAAAAACACCTCATTAGTCAGCTAATGTCTAAATACACAGATCATTAGACAAGCATGTTTATGGAGCTCAGTAAAGGCGATAGTTTCGTGCTGACGCCCTACAACCAGCTGACCACATGTCCACTGATCTTGAGCGGTCAACACTCAGCTCCCATTATCAGCTGAGGTATGTACCCCTGCGCCACTCATCATTGCCCCAAATAACTCCAACATCATTTCCAAAAGCTCACCTCTCTTTGGGATCTTTGATGTAGGTGTCAATCAACAGACTGTACATTTCAGAGTGGATGTTTTCCATGGCAATCTGGAAACCGTAGAAGCAACGGGCTTCAGTCACTTGGACTTCCTGAGTAAATCGCTCCACCTAGAGCACCACAGAACACAAGCCATTAGAATCAAGTGTTTTTTTTTTTTACGCGTGTTTGCACAAGTTTGCCTCTGAACTCACCAAGTTCTCATTGACAATGCCATCACTCGCAGCAAAAAAAGCCAAAACATGAGAGATGAAGTATCTCTCCTCGTCTTTCAGGGAGTCCCAGTGCTGAAGATCTTTGGACAGGTCAACCTTGGGAGAAAATAAGATGCAAAACTTTCAAAATGCTGCAATTTTTTTCTCCATCAAAATTAAATGTGCCAACAGCTTTGATGCCATATTTAAGACCCGTAAGAGTATGGGACAATTTTTATATCACCCGTGTTAACAAATACTTTGAAGCTCACCTCCTCTGCAGTCCAGAAAGAGGCCTCGGCCTTCTTGTACATCTGCCAGATGTCATGGTACTGAATTGGGAAAATGACAAAGCGGTGGGGGTTCTCCTTCAGAAGGGGTTCCTCCTCCACAGCTCCTTTCCTAGCTTTTGTCTGCTCCTTAAAAGTTAAAGGTAAAACTTTAGATTTGGCAACAAACCAAATTTTAAATGGCAAGTAAAAATCTAACAGCCAGGGTGAATGGGAGGAGCACAAAATTCTTATTGGCAACACATTTTTTAAAGACTTGAAAACCAAAGTGACTTATTACACTTATTTCACCTAGCAAAAACAGTTTAATTCAACTATGCAGCATTAAACACTTTAATATTTACCATTTAGACAATATTCCTGAAATAACCCTGGTTTTGCCAGGGTTTGTTGCCTTGGTAACCATTTTCATATTAGGAATATTAACAACTGAAATAAAAGCAAACGGGGAAAAAGGTAAGTTAACTGGATTTTCTTCGTGGCTTTTATAAGCATGGGTCCATAGAGGGTTTACGTTCATTCATGTCTCCAAGTGATACTACTACTTCCGGTCTAGTTTGCAGGTTTAAAAAAAAAAAGTGCTTTCTCGTTTAACCGGATAAAATTTGAAAAAAATAACATTCTATGTTCATATAACGTTAAACATTGTCATATAGTATATGGGAGTATTTTCATATTTACACGCATGTTTTCACGTGAATTCTGCGTAGTTTACAAAACATTAAATCAGTTCGAGCTAACGTACTGACCCGCCAAAACAAGATAATACCCAATAAATTGACTGGCTCAAAACACAAAATAATACCCATTTTAGGTGACCGTATGTCATGAACTTAAGTAGATTTGCTTTACGAGACATTTTTCTTATTAAAGGTCAGGATATTTTGGATGGACCAGCCCAACTTGGCGCGCTCTGAAACCGCCGAATTTCATCAACCACTTTAAAGACATCGCTCGACAAATCACTAATCATTTAAGATAGTATATATTTAACATGCATTGATGTTGTAAATCCTGAAGAAACGTACAGGAATGCAGTTAAAGTGAGCGTACCTCTGAATCAAAGATTTTGCGCGCCGTTTTGGACGCCAGGATTCTGGTGGAGTTCAGACTGGGCGGCTGAGAACAAAACAAATCACCCATTTAGGCTCTAACGTTACAGCATAATGAACGGTTTAACATTTGTCCTTTAATTAAACAAAAGTTATATTTCTACCAAAGTATGTAGTATTCATCTAGACGCCTAAAATGTAAAGCATCTCAGTACAAGTCTTAAGTATTATAATATCACTAAAATAATAAACTTACCGTGTTTTCTTTGTCCACCAAGGACATGCTGTTGATTTTGGTAGAAATGGCGTTTTCATTCTTAGTTTTTAGTGGAGAGCGAGTTGACAGCATTGTTAAAGCTTGAAGTCTTAGGTAAAACAGAAAATGAGGATAAGTTAAAAGTTTTAAAAAAATAATTTCTAAAACAAAGTCAGCTACAAATAAATAAAATGGAAAGCATAAACTTGAGGATCTACAGTCCAGCTGGAGGGAAGAAAACGAACGATGAACACCGGAGAATTCCTTTATATTCGATTCTTGGCGCTCATTCTCAGCCAATAAGAAAAGGGCCAACTTCGCCGCTTTGTTTGGTCCTTTTAACTCTTTCATCAGACGAACCAATCAGAATTCTCCAAGACGTCACGTGAGAGTTACGCCTCGCGGGAAATTCAAACGTGTTGGTTGGGGGATGCGAAGTGTTGCACAAAAGCCGAACGTGCAATTACACAAACTGGTTTAAAAAGGCGCGAATACGATACAAAAGCTATGTATAATATCACGTTATTATTTTTTTTACAAAGTATTTCATTTACATTTTGTAAGAAAATAAGGTGTACGAAATGTGTTCAAGTTAAGAGCCCACACAGGAAAACCTTACATTTGCAAGCAATAGCATTTCTGTTTACACTCTACATTAATGAGTCGGCATTATTTGTCATTTCTTTTGAACAGAATAAGGTTAATGAAAATGATACGTAGTGCCAATGAAACCACTAATTTACAGCCGAGACCGACTGCAGTTCTCAGTCACATACAGATATCACATTAAACAGCACACAATAAAACGTTATTTAGGTAAAACAACATCCCCCATGCTGTTTGGGGGTATAATACGTTTTTAAAGTGCCCCTTTTTATAACGTCGCAGCCACAAATCCAAACTTACTTTCAACAAAACCTTCCCGAAAGGAAGCAATGGTTTGGCGCCAGATTTGAGTAAACGATCAAAACACATAACGTCAACCCTTACGATCACACAGAATACATCCCAAAACCCGAAATAATCATTTTTAATGGTGAACACAAAGCTAGACATGTGATCTTTGATATTACTACCTTCATAAAATCATCCTGTTGACGTGGCGAAAATGTTTTGTTCTCCTTCTTCCTGTTTCTCAAAAAAAGAGAAGCAAAAAGATCATGTTGCGCATCATTAATTAATATAGCATGTTACATACGTGTCTAACAAGAGAGATTCTAAGTATATGTATTTATTGACGATTAAACTTTACAGCACAACAAACTATCAGCTGTTAAGCCAGTTGCTCACTACAACCAAACCAAAACACGAATTCCTAGAGCTTTGAGATTAATTTCAAAATCTACATTAAAAACAATAACTCAAGTTGTTTCAAACGTATTTTGCAAAAATATTGAAATGCATTTTTTTTTTTGTTTCATAACAAAAACATGTTCAGGACGCGAGAGTCGACAAAGAACAATAAAAACGCCCAAGAGGTCACTGCCTGGGATAAAATACAGCATGCTTTTGAGATACTGCTCTCTCGTGGCTGGAGGACAATAACCACACGTTTTATGATACTTTTGTTTCAACTCGCCAAATAAATTGTGGTAACAAAGCGATACATTTGTGTTAAGGAAAAAACTGCATACATGTCTTTTTAATAATATTTACTCTCAGACGACATTATTTATTTAGTTATTAATGTAATGGTTTGTTCTATGTTTTTGACTGAATAATAATACAAACAGAATAAAATATTCCAACCCAAAATAAAGGTATAATATAAATAATTCTTAGCTACTATGAAATCACCAAATGCGATAGTACTGGATAATACTTTCAGCCCTGTCGCGGAAATAAAACAAATTCTCGAACAGCAAACTGCCTCTAATTCTGAAGAGACCAGCAGGGGGAGGCCTCACCTCTATTTACATTCGCCGTTTTCGAGACATTTAAAATGAATTGTATGCATTTGCGAAACGTTGCTAAAATGCGTCTATTATCATATATGACCAACAACTAATGGTCAAATGCGAATATGGCATAAAACTGGTTCTCCACAAGATAAAAAGACTGTCCATCGTCGAGTCTTCCCATTTTGCTTACTTCTCACTTTAGATAAATATCATTAAAACAGAAAAAAAAATGTATTTTAAATCAGCTTTCAGTGCAGTAACAGTGTCTTTTGTTTTTTCTTTGTGTTTTCTTTTTTCGTTTGGAAATATCGGTCAGTAAGGCAAATGGGCGGAGACCAAGGCTTGTCAGTCAAGCTGCTGTTGCCATATTTACAACTCGTCATCCTCTGTGATTGGTCGCGCCCCCTAACCGCTCCACAATTAAGCAATGTGATTGGACGAGGTTTGTTACTGGGTGCTGTGGGGTGAGTGTTGAGAATTGATGTTGTGTAACTGTGTCGTCACGCCAGTTCATGGCTATGTAATGATTCTATTGTTTTCCTTTTCTACGTTTTACACGTTGTGTAACGCTTGTCAACCTGTGTTTATGTTACGTGTAATATTTTTTGTTGTGTAATTTCTAAATTTAATCCGTTTTAAGTGGATTTTTTTTTAGATTAAGCAGTGTGTAATGGCTTAAAATGTTTTTTTTAAATATATTACTGAGGTCTCAAACTCAGCTCAATAACAATATCAGAGACAACAAATAAAACAAATTCTATATTCTTACTACAAATGTTTATTAAATAATATGGAATATTGCAGATAGTATCGCATACAGGAATACTGTCCAATTAACAGAAGTAACATCAATAACATTTATTCATATATCAACAATAAATGCCAATCTGAATACACATTACATTCATATAGATAGTGATATTTATATACAACTATACAACAGTAAAGAGTAAGTAACAGGTGAACTGATGCAAAGACTTTGGCAAAGGGAGCAAATACATATTGGGAGACATAACTTATATAAAAGTAAACAAGAATTCCTTATAAACAACCATGATTAAAATAAAAATCCAGTGCAATGTCACATTGTTTTATGTACATGGATGTGTAGCAGCCTTGGTTTTCTTGTTTCTGAGGTGAGTGGTCTGAGTCTTAACCTAGTTTGAGGCAGGAAGAAGCACACTAAGGGGCATGGAAGATGGTGCTTGGGAAGTGGCCATTTTGTTCACGTCGTGAACTTCGTTAGGCCACGCTGTGGACCTCTTGGTTGTCATGTGACGTCTTGCGTGCTTGGTCAGGTGGTCGCTTCGCATGAACCGACGCTCGCAGACAGGACAGACAAACTTCTTTTCACCCGTGTGTGTCCGACGATGCCTGGACAGTTCATCTGAACGGGCAAATTTTTTGTCACACCCTTCCCAATGGCAACTGAAAGGCTTCTCACCTGAGATATAGAGAAAGATGATCAACAACCATATTTTATGGGTACAACCTATTAGAACAAAAACATGCCAGATAGACACAAACCTGTATGGGTTCTCAAATGAGCTTTCAAGTGGGAACTTTTGAAGTAAGTCTTCTTGCATCCTTGGAAGTTGCAGACGTAGTTCCGCCTGCGCAAGAAGTCAGATTGTGTCACTCCACCGCTCTGACCTGAGGGCACGTAGACTGGAGCGGGTGCCAAGGGCAGGAGCTTCGTGTTCCCAAGCATAACAACGCTCTGCTGGCAGGTGGAGGATTGGGATACCTGGGACTGCGGGACGACAAACATCACCGTGCCCTGAGCCACAGGTGAGCCCACCAGAAGAGGTTGAGAATGCGGAAGAATGGGCTTCGACCCCGAGGCATGCATCTGAACTGGAGCCTGAACAAATGCAGAGATGATTCCAGTCTGCCCCGTAACAGGAAACACCTGACAGAGCACCGGCGGGCTGGATATGGGCGACTGAGGAACGGCAGACTGTGATGTTGGGATAGCAATGCCTGTGGAGGGAGGAGAAGGGGAAGTTCTCTCCGTTTCTGCAGTGTCACATGGGTTACTGCAGCTTTGCAGCTCTGCTGTGAGGTTGGCAATTGGCTCTGTGTGCTGTAGAGGGATTTCTGAGTAACATGGCTTCTCCTGCCCTGTGGTTGGAGATGGAATGTTGTGGTCCACGGATCTGTCGGCAGTGTGCCGTATAACACTGGTGGCTCTGTGAAGTGAGGGCTGTTCTGTCGGTGGAGCTGGGTTGATCAGGACTGTGGTGCTGGGATGCAAGTTGACGTGACATGCAGCCCTGTTGGTCAAGGCTGAGCATAGTCTGGGATGTGGTTTGAGGCCTGAGCAGGCCACTGAGGTACTGAGAACCGCTGTGCCTGAAGTTTCCGCAAAGCTTGGGCTGTGGGGAGGGGTCATGCACTGTTGGAAAGAAGAGATTTGCATTGAGCATTGGGAATTGCCTTTAATTCACTACACAACTTCTACCCAGATTTTTGGACCAATTTTAAGCCTGGACAAGTTGACGCTAGTTGCCAAAAGTCACAGACAGTCAGATTTTAGCTAGTCGTAGTTGACACAGAAAATCAAATAGTGTGTGATGGGCACAGACTCTGATTTTTTAGCTTCAGACTAAGAGTCCATCCAGTTGGGGGATATCAAATATATTATTTGTGCCAATTTTAGAACAAATATTGTTTTAATTTTAATGCATCTCATAGTTTCTGTGTGAGTTTGTAGTATTTGTAATGACTTCATAGTCATAGTCCCCTATGATGTCCAGTTTTTCTCTGCAATCATTTTCAAAGTCGGCAAGTGTATGATGCCTAGTGTTTTAAAATCTGTTTTGATTTTAAAAGTCATGTAGTGTATTCTTGCCATTAACAACACTACACTACACTTTCAAAATAATGAAACAACTTTTGCTTCAGCAGCATCCCCAAGCCTTTTTTGGAAATATGTATTTATAATGCTCATTAAGAGCTAGAACACAGTCCGGTTTCTTTTCTTTTCTTTTTTGTTTTTTTAAAGAGTCACTCACCAGTGATGAGAGGGAGACCAGGTCTTTAGGGGACTCGTTGAGTTCAGGCTGTAAAGGGAGAGAATCGCAAGAGTCTGAGGTGGGCGTCAGTGGGCGAGGCTTGTGCGTCCTCTGGACCCAGGAGCTCATGCAAACCAAAGCCTCTGCAGCCTCCAGGTCATTGTATTCCAGAGTGGAGGAGCAGGACTTCTCACTGTCATGCCTGTTTCTCTCCATCATCACCTCACAGATGTCCACAAGACTGGGCTGCGGATTGGAAAAAGCACATTTGTCATTTTAATGCCACAGTAGGCTGGTTGCTGAGCTACAATAACACTGAATATGAGTCGACACTATCACTGTAATGAAATGTATTAATGTAATTGCATGATATACAATAAAAGTGGCAAAATAGGCGATGTTTGTCTTGAATCTGCTGTAAATAGCTTCTGCCATTCATAAGCAAAGAAAGGGGCCCCAGAACTGGTCGACTACACCCACCTTAGAGCCTTGCATAGCGTTAACGTGAGCTGCTGGGAACCTCCCATTGCCAAATATAGATTTAAGAGTGAGGTGCACCCAACCAAAGCGCCATGTGAGTGTTCCATGCAAAAAGTATCATCCAAGGGTGGTAAACCATATCAAGGCATATTGCATTAATGTTACTATTTTTGTCATAACGGAGCCTTTATGATATACCAAGAGTGATAGAAACAATGCACATCGTCGTTGTTGTTGCAATAACACAAACAAACAATGCATTCAAAATAACTGACAATTTAATGCAAAAATTAAATAGGAGAAAAATTTTCAAATTCAAGTATGTTCAAGGTTCAAATAAGGTCGCTAGCAAATAATATATATATATATATATATATATATATATGACAACAGTTTGAACGTAAAGTAGCACTGCAGCTTAATGCAGGAGGGAAATGCACAACAATGATTGCGGCAAACGGTTCGTCATGACTTAATTTAATTAAAGCAGTGTAACACAAAGAATGTTGCTCGTTGTTGCAAGTGTCAAGAACATCAAATAAGTTTTTATGCGTGTAAACAGAAATTATAAACATTGCTCTGTTCAAAGTCAACTGTTCTCCGTCAATGAGCATGAAATTATTTTATATGGGTCGCAACTTGCAGCAAAAGCGGATGTCATTAGTTCAATACGTCAATACGCAAAAACTAAAAAGTAGCAATAAAACCACTTTGGCAATATAATCAACTTACCCGGCCGGAGTCAGAAGCAAAATTCAGCATATGTGCGGCAAACGGTTCGTCATGACTTAATTTAATTAAAGCAGTGTAACACAAAGAATGTTGCTCGTTGTTGCAAGTGTCAAGAACATCAAATAAGTTTTTATGCGTGTAAACAGAAATTATAAACATTGCTCTGTTCAAAGTCAACTGTTCTCCGTCAATGAGCATGAAATTATTTTATATGGGTCGCAACTTGCAGCAAAAGCGGATGTCATTAGTTCAATACGTCAATACGCAAAAACTAAAAAGTAGCAATAAAACCACTTTGGCAATATAATCAACTTACCCGGCCGGAGTCAGAAGCAAAATTCAGCATATGTGTAAGTAAATTAAAAGCAACGGGAAGACAGCTGTGATACGAAGCCTCTCCACATAAGTCTAACCACTTTTTACAGCAAAGTCCAACCTCAGCTGAGTGAATCAGAAGCTAAAAAAAAAAAAAAACAGAAAGAAAGAAAAAAAAAAAAACAGAAACAAAATTCAGAGCACTCTGGAGGGTGGTAACATGTTACCAATCAAAAACAAAGGTGTAGCAGGAACGGACCAATGGGAAAGCAGGCAGCGCGTGATCAGTACGTGATCGCTCGCTGATTGGCTAAAACGGGGTGCGTGGCTGTTGGGGGGCGTTACAGAGGAGTCAGCGGTGTCAGAGTAAACCCGCTGAACCCCGTGCTGGAGAACTGGGGGAAAGGTCGGCGCGGAGAACCAGCGGAATCGTGAGATACTCGCACGCGTCTGGCTATAGCTGTGCCAGTGGAGTGTGGCATGCGCAGACGAGAGTCCACACTGAAGTACAAGAGCCAACGCCTGTTCAAAACAAATTTTAAACAAAGAAGCAAAACCGTATAGTACACATTTTACAGAAAATATGGCTATTGTTTTTTTTATGGATAGACTGTATTGATTTTATAATATAAACTCTCGTAATGAATGTTTAGTAGCCTCCCGCGACTGGTGCACAAAGGGGAAGCGGGGACACGGTGCTGCTTAGGAAAGTAACAGCCTACAATGGAAATAATGAATAACAGCTCTGTACTAATAATGAAACAATAATAGTGCCTATATAGCAATATAATATCGAAATAATTCATTTACATATTTACTTCGCCTTTTTGACGAAAATAAACAATTTAAGAAAAATTTTATTTTGTGAGAGAATGCGTGTTTTTCTGTCATTTTGTCTTCTCACAAAGACACAGTTGTCCGGAAATCATTGCATCTCCGCATCACGTGCGTACACAGCCCAGGTTTTAGTGAACTAAACTGAACTCAGCAACCTCTGCTTTCTGTGAAAGAATCCAGGGCGGAGCCTATGAGTGTACCGCATCTCTTTGTTGTAGCTACACTAACCTTGATGGGTCTCTCTCTTTGTATTTTTGTCGTGATAATTAGCTGTTTCTGCACTAAAAAGATTAGTGAGAACAGGTGTAAATGTGTGCAAATCATATATATTCTAATTGTGTGTCTCTGCAGGAGGGCTGTGATTTGGCTGGTCTGTCTGTGTGAGTAGAGCTGAGCAGACAAAAGGCTTCATCAGTCGCCCCCTCCTCTTCAGAGATTCAGATATCCAGTGAAAAGATCGTATTTCGCTGTCTGTGATGTGTCATACAGCCGAGGAAAACATTTGCTGTCTTTGGAAAATCTCAGTAATCATTAATGTTCTTAGAATGGCAGTTAAAAAATAAAGTACATTTATTGTTGACATTCTAAAAGTAGTCTAATGTATCACATATAATTAGACAACACTTAATGTCTTAAATAATGTACATGATTGTTTTGTTTTTTTACCCACATAGATGAACCAATAATATAAAACGAGTCCTAGACACATAATTGACACATGAACAAAGGCAAATATTATGTCCTATTAAACAGCAATATTTCATTCTATATAAATAGGTGGTTCAGCTAATTTGACTGATTATAAAGACATAGATCTGGTAATATTTGGTAATCCAATGGCACAGATTGACTTTTAGAAGTGCTAAACGAACACATTAACAACAAAAGAGGATTTTTGTTAGAGGAGCACATTTCTTTATAGGGATGTAGAAGGCAACATCTGGTTTTGCTTCATAATTGTTACATTTTGAATGCAGAATTGGAATGTTTCTGTTGTTTTTCTATCTGATAAAAGTGGTATTGTGGGAGTCACAAGTAAAGAAAAAAGAGACTAAGGTCTTTAATACTGCACAGATGATTTCATGTAAGTCTCATTTAGCAAGATCTGTTTTAAAAAATAAAGCAAAACACTGAGACTGACAGGAAAGCAGATCTACTGTGTTGATGGAACAATGAAACAGGTAAACGAATTAGAAGAAAAGTTGCACATGAAAACATTCTATCAAACGTAACTGGATATACACTACCGATAATTAAATGTTAGGTCTCGGTAAGATTTTTTCATGTTTTTCAAAGAAGTCTCATGTTCAACAAGACTGCATTTATTTGATAAAATATGCAGCATAAACAGTAATATTGTGAAATATTCTTAAAACGTAAGTGTCTAAATGTCTTTACTGGTAATTTTGATCAAATTTATAGTGTCTTTGTTGAATAAAATTAATTTCTTACTGACCACAAACGTCTGAACAGTAGTGTGGTTTCTGGAACTCAAGCACAGTGAGGTTAGCTCTTTATATTCTTATATACCGAATACTTTGTCTAAATTTTTATATTTAATAATACAAATATATTTTGATATATTATTTAATATAACACCATTCAGCAGCTGTATTCAGAAATGAACGAAGGAATCAATAAAGGATAGAATTGTGTCATTTAAACACTCAAATGATTTTACAGAAAGCAGTTGTAATTTTAAGAAAAAATATCCACATATTAATCAAAAGAAGTACACTATTGTTCAAAATGTAACAATAATGAAACAAAACCAGATGTTGCCTTGCACCCCATGGAGTACTGAGAATGTAGTTTTGTTTCTCAAGAACTATTACATAAATAATATTGTCCAGAATTAGAACTAAAATGTTAGCATAAAATGTAAGTGACTAAATAGAATATATTTCACAAGATATTACTACTTGAATTAGTCATGCGTTTTCCGTTTCATTATGTGACAGCAAAACATTTTTTTTTCCTCTGCACTGCATGATTCTGCTTCCTTCCTTGTGAGCTGAATTGCATACGAATGAAGATTTTAACTGGTATGGGGTGTTGAAGGTCAAGTCTTGTTAATGAAGAATAAAATTCTATAAACAATTTTGGAGTTCTATAAAACATGTATAAACTTTGATTGCTTTGCACACAAATTTAAAATGAAGCTGAGAAAATACAAAGATTGTCAGACCCAAAATAACCAAATTCTTGATTAACCAGAGTCTTGCAAAGACTCTATAGATTCATCATCTGCGTTTTCGAGAAGCAGAGCTTCTCCTGATGGATAGTATGAGCTTGTTTGAACCCAGAGACCGTGGAATCTTAGGAGGGTAGTGAGGCCATGTATGGGGGTTAGGCTGCGGGCCAGAGGAGACAGAGTCTGTGTGTGTGTCTGTGTGTGTGTGTGAAAGAGAGAGGCCAAACAGGGCACGCAAACACACAGGCTATAGGAGGGTTGGGTGGCAGATGTGCTGTCCGCTTTGGGCTGATGAAGAAAAACAGTTAAAAACAGTTGAAACTTTGGGGCTCAATCCAATATGTGCTGCTGCAGAGCGTCTGAACCGAATGACTTGTGCTCAGATAGGTGGGGTTCTCAAAAAGTAGGTCATCCAAAAAGGGCGGGCATGCTTTTAACCTCTGAGATGCAACATGCTTTCTGTGTTGCGTAGCCCGAATCTTCTGCATCCTGCCTGTAACAAAATAAATGACCATTTATAAATTAACATCATAAATTAAAGTAAGAGCATCTAGTGTTGGTGCTTTATTCTCACCATTTATGTCCTGGAATGAGACACACTTACTCAGCATTTTGACTAAGTTACATAAAATCTCAGAGGCACCGTCACATGAGTTGAGACTGTAAGAGCAAACAGCTCGCCTCCACACTAACGACTCATACAGAAGGATGGAAAATATTACATTCACAATATTCACACCAGTCTGTACTGAATATGCAACGTAGTGCAAGAAAGGATAAATGCACATTGACTTACACTGAACAGTTTACTAGCAAATACTAGCACACAACTAAAACAACTGTACACCAGATGGCCTATACTCTTGGTTTAACTAACATTAGTGATAAACTGTAAACTATGGTTTTCTATCTAAACAGGAAATGGATCTTAAATCATTCAGAATGTAATCTATTGTGTGGAACTTTGCTTTTGTGAACCACTGGAAAACACTTATTACTGCTACACTTCCGCAGGTCCTGTCTAAAAATACATTGTGCACAACATATATCGTGGAAAATGCATATTTTGATTCCATTTTATATTTTGCGAAGCATTTTTGCAGATAAAAAAAGTAGGCGTTGCGTATTGTATGGTGCAAAAAAAATTGGTCTATAATACTCACATTTTAGTATTACACCATTTTATATACAGAGTTTGAAGGTTTTGTCGCTGAGAGAGCATATTTATCAGTGATCTGGTAAAAGATGAAGAAAAACGCGGGGAAAAAATATGAAGACCCCAATTTTGAGGCAAACGTCGCTTTTACGTCAAATTAATATTAATATTTAAAATTTTCTAATGTAAATTTATGATATAAAACATAAGCTATAAATGGTTGAGAGCACTTTCAGAAGACTTAACATTGCTAGACACAGAAAAATCGAACTAAACTTCAGCGTCAAAGCAACAAACACTAAAAGCAGTGTCGCGGGTCAAAGAATGAAAGAGAAACATTTTGGGGGGAGGAGAGGAAGCGAGGTGTGAGATAAAACATTAGAGATAAGACTATCAGTTGTTTACAATGAAATTACGCCGGAGACTTTGCGGTCTAGCGTGTTTATCTATATGTACACAAACCCTGGTCAGTTACTCAGGGTTAAAATCCTCTCGTGCAGCGCAACCCCCAGACCGAGTGTTTTCCTTTTGGCACCATGTAGTGTGTGCAGCCCAAACATAGTGCTGTCTGTTTGGGAGAGCCCAAGTCAAACAGAAATCACGCCAGGAAAACTCTGCAGACTGCCCCTCTACACGTGAGAAGGGAAAACAACTCTGAAAAGTATGCCGGGTACGTTGTTTCGCTGGAAACAAAGAGTTTCTGAGTGTATATGTTTGTGCATGTCATAGCTCCTCTTGCAAGAGAAGCATGTGGACCGTACAGCACAGACTCTCTGTCCATCTTTCCCAAATTTCTTCGTTCTTCCATCACTCTTGCCCTGCAGACAGTTCGTGTTTTTCTCTCTCTATGCTGGACTTACTACTACAGTAAAAGTCCTCTGGCCGGTGATACTGTAGTCCTTGTAATCATCAACTAAAGTTTTAGTGTTTTCGATTTTTTCCTGCCTCTTGCAAGAGAAGCATGCGGACCGTACAGCACAGACTCTGTCCTGGTTTCCCCTCTGGCTCCATCTTTCCCAAATTTCTTCGTTCTTCCATCACTCTTGCCCTGCAGACAGTTCGTGTTTTTCTCTCTCTATGCTGGACTTACTACTACAGTAAAAGTCCTCTGGCCGGTGATACTGTAGTCCTTGTAATCATCAACTAAAGTTTTAGTGTTTTCGATTTTTTCCTGCCTTTTTTTTTATTACCATTTTCATGAACAAAAATGAAAAATGTGTATACTGTAGGCTATATATAAGCTATTATTAGCTGGTCAAAAGAGCAAAAGAAACAGAACTATGCATACAATTAAAAACAATATAAACTCTTGTCATAAGAACCCTTATAATCTTGTGTTATTTAAATAGGTGTTTTTACTCATGAGACTTTTAAGACAAACCTTTGCCATGTTATATTTGAGGCATAATTTTTGAGGCTTAACAAGGTGTATAGTAGCACTGATGTTGAGGACAGTGTGACAGCAGTGGGTTGCAAGTACAAAAGGACAGCTTATATATATATATTAGTTTCAATCACAGTGTGATCAAATAACATTCTCCTGCACGAGTCAATTCTTGGATTGAAAGGGGTGAAATAGCTTATTATGATCCTTCATCTGGGACAAAATACTGTGAAAACTAGTTAGACAAAACCCTCGTTCAGTAGAAAGACCCAGTAGAATTACTTTACATTTTTCACAACTGTCAATTTTGCTCCCACAAATTAAAAGAAAATATTTTTAGTGAGCTGCAGGACAAAGGAATCTATCAGCACTCCATTGTCAGGTGCATTATGCCCCCTGTTGGTTCATCTGTGTAGCTACATTCAATGTAAGTGATGTATTTTTTAATCAAAATATAAAATACATTAAAAAAATACACTTTTGAGGGAAACCGATACTGTTCATTCCAAGTCTCATAACAGATTTATACTGCAAGACACTATTGAAAATAATGCTCAAAAGTGAAAATCTGACATGACAAAAGAACAAATCTGCTGCTGTTGTTGTAGGGAAACAAAAGGGATCTTGGGAACTGATATGCAGATTTCATACTCCAGTGATATTCTCGTCAAGAACACGGGTTTTCTTTCTAACAACATGAGTTGCGGTTTTGGACCTTTTTTTCTTATTTTTGCAGGAAGTTAAAGTCCATTGAATCTTGGGCTGATGATTCCTTTTCAAAAAACGACGTTCAACGCTGAGAACCTCTTTGTGCACTTCTGCCTGATGGACTCCCAGAATGAAAGAGAAGAGATCCAGGACCCACACGTACATCCTGGGCAAACTGGGCTCAATTTTTGAGAAATGATCCCCACACGTCCTGAGAGGAATAAAAAAAAATTATTTATAATAGAAATAATAAATAACACATTACATTATTTTATTATATATAATAAAATACAATACTATAGTATCTGTCATTGAGAAAACAAAACATTTGTGATGACTCACCTGCGTGGGCATAATCTCAGTTCAGGATGCCAGTATTTTCGGTTGCAGAGGTACTTGAACCCGTCTTTCTTAAGGGTACAGTCCAAACGTTTCTTATACATACTGGGTCCATCCGAACCTTCCTCTTTTCCCCAGCTGAAGTGAAAGCTGGCATGAGGGTTTGTTAAGGAAGACGATTGTTCTGGTGCAGAGTCAGTAAACTTCTGAAATTTCTGCTCCAAATGTTTAGCAACGCCTGGAGAAGTGAAGGCAGACATTGGATGACATACAGAGATACAGTTTTGAGATCATTACTGAGATGTGACCAGATCAGCTTACGCCTTTTTTTCAGAACCGCGCTCTTGCGTTTCAAAGATGTAATGAAAGGCTTAGTGGTTCCCCATTGCCGTCTGAAAGTGCAGAATGAAAGCAGTTGTAGTAAAAGATTTTTCAATAAAAGTCATGTAAACTACTGAAACGGTTGTCTTACTGAGCTTCCTCTCGTTCTTCCCTCTTTCTGGCTTGCTCCAAGACAGGTTGTACAACATCAAACCACTTTTTTAACTTGAAAACTGCGAAAAGCATAAGAACATGCTGTGAACCAAAATAACAACAACAAAAAAAAACAATGATATGCATAAAAAGTACTAGCTAAAAAAAAGTGTTACGTTTCTTTTTCTTCTTCTTGGCTGCTTCCTCAGATAACTTCCTTGAGACATCAGTGAGAAAAAGGAAACATAATTAGCATAAAAATGTAACTTTACAAATCCAGTGAAGTAAAAAATTGACTTTTTGCATGGACTTCGATAACTCCAAAACCTTTAGTTACAAATTATGAAGTTATGTACCACTCCACATGATCATCCAACTTGAAAAGGAGCTTCAAGGTGACAATGATGACAGCTACTGCTTGAATGTCATAGCGCAAGAGATGAGGCTTCTCCTTGCTGGGTTCAAAGGTCAGAAAAGAGCTGTCCCCCATAGCAGCCTGTCTTATAACCTTGTGGACCCAAACATGAAGGTCATCTGGGAAAGATCAGAAATAAATGGAGTCAAAAGTGTATCAAACAAACAGATAAAAAGACAATTATATGTGTTGGGTAAATTTATTTAAAATCTCAAGCCATCATTTGCCACAAACATTACTGTCAAAAACACCCACTTGGGAGGTTTGCCTCCAACAGATAGCGGACAGTGAGCGGAAACGGGTGGAGAAGGCAATCCTTCGAAACTGTTGGGAAGGAGGGTAATTGCAAGATTCGAGCCAGAGTCACAGCTTCTTTATGAACTAGCGAGTAGGACGGAAGGTACTGTGGAAGACCAGAAGTCGTCATAGCTATTAGAAATACAATACATTGTTTCTTGACTGACGAAATGCGAACCAGATTTGTCTTCCTCACCCGAACATTAAAGAACTGGACATCTTTTCCGAACAGACTCAGCTCCGCTGGAAATGCCTCATGAATGTTCATGTAAGGAACACACCTCTCTGAGACCATCCTGCATGAAATATGACTAAATCAGATGTTTTTCAAATTATCCGGTACAAGTATACACAGTATAAAAGCCATCATGTAATCGTGATATTACATCTAAACACACTGACAGAAATGTTTAATGCTGCACACCAAGCAGAAACATTGCTTAGGACAAAATTTTGGGCCTAAAAATCGTCCAAAGCAAAACATATTAAACACATATAATAGCATCAAGTCAGCATAAAATCAAATTTGACCCCATTTAAATGCATGTAAATAAGGGAGGATACTTTGGTGTATGTTATGCAAAAAAAAAAAGAAAAAAACTTTACACCTTTAATTAATCTTATAAGTGGACTGCATGATTTGGGGGAAAAATCAAATTTTTCTGACAAATAAAATAAAGTTTTGCTGTGATTGTTTGTAGGGCTACACAATTTTGTATATATCAATATAACTATAAAGTAATAATAAATAAACCCCAAAAAATCTTATTAAATAAAATGTTAGATTTAAAGGGTTAGTTCACCCAAAAATGAAAATTCTGTCATTAATTACTCACCCTTGTGTTGTTCCAAACCTGCAAGACCTTCGTTCATCTTCAGAATACAAATTAAGATATTTTTGATGAAATCTGAGGGCTCTCTGACCCTCCCATGGACAGCAAGGTAACTACCACGTTCAAAGTCCAGAAAAGTACCAAGATGATCGACAAAGTAGTCCGTGTGACATTCGAACAACACGAGGGTGAGTAATTAATGACAGAATTTTCTTTTTTTTTCTTTAAGTAATCTCAAAAATAAATCAATCAATAAATAGAAGTATTTAAAGAATTAAAGTGTTTAAGTAAAACTAACTATAAAATTACAATACTTCTATTCACATCTGTCTTAATGGTAAAATGGTTGGCACATGTTGCATTACTAAATGCTTGTTATAAGCGATCTAACTCTTTTTTTTTTTTTATCAGAGTAGATTCAGAGATGGCTATCATGTAGAGTGGAATTTACTGTGAGCCAAGCCACTTTTAGACAATGAAAGCACAAAATCAGGAGCTGCTCATGTGTAAAAGAACACATGAGCACTTTTCAGACACTTTACTCTGAAACAGGCAGCACATAACTTTATTTAAGGTAATAAACATCTTGCTCTGTCACTCGTAAATGTAATATTTTTAAAAAATGGCCAATTTGTGTTGAGCTGTATTTGTCCTTTCAAACCTCAGTAAGTCAGCCAGAGTGATGGCCTCTCGGACCCACAGCAGAGCCAGATAGCACAGGGCCAGTGTCCGTGGCATGGTCATAAGATTGTGCATTCTTGTTCCCTTCATATTTTGGTACACAACGGCATCCAAAGACCCTGAACATACTGATGACGGTGCCTCACTGGAGTAACCTGCAGGAGAAAAACAAAATTCAGCTCAATCAATACTGTATAAGATGTAAATGGTCCAGCTGACAGAGAGTAATCACTGTCGTACCTGAGACTGACATCTCTTCTGACATCTCTGAAGCAACTTCGGTGTGATACGACTGCTCACTTTGAGCGTTAGACTCCGAATCACTCTGTGACTTCATGAACTTGAGGGCAAAAAGGCAGGAAGAGAGCAGAGCAGTGTTGTTAATCATTTTTGGTGATTGAAATAAAGCTGAAGTAAAAATAAAATATTGAAAATTGAAATGAAAATGAGAAATGTTGGCTTGGCAACTAATTGAAATAAATACATTCAAGTTGAAGAACTAAATAATTAAAACTAAAATACAAATAAATTATAGCTAAACGTGCATTTAAAAAAACAATAATAAAAATGACAAAAGCAGTAAAGCACAACACAAAACAAATTAAAATGAACATATAAAACAACGCTAATTCAAAATATAATAAATACTATAATAGGATATAAGCAATACAAAAATAACACTTAAACAGAGAAAACCGAAAGATGGTGTTATTTTTACACTATATAAAATTTACAGCCCTTTCTATTATTTTCAACATTAACAACAAAAAAAAAAAAAATAAAAAATAAATAAAAATAACTTACCACCATAAACCTTGGAGTGTACACCGGATTTCTGGTGAAAGCTTGCTGTGTGTTCTGCAGGTATCTCTTCCAGAAATTCCACAAAACTTCTGTCTGTCAAAACAAAATACGATAAATTTTTTGGTGTCATCCATAACATTGTGTGGGTTTAGTAGGCTAAACTAAACTACCAACCTCAAACTTCATGCAGACACCAAGACTGACCAAAGCCTTGGCCTGGTGTTTCAAGATGAACTGAAATCCCTCACATATCATCCACTCTCGCTCATTCTCTGAAAGCAGACAGAAGAAACCATGAGATCAGAGAAAGTGAAGGATCTCGCAAATCTAAATAATAATAATAATAAATAATAAATCAACTTATTTGACTGACCTGGTCTTTTCTTTTTGGGTCTTGTTATTTGTGAGATCCTGCTGTGTTTACTATGAAGGGTGTTCACATCCACCACCTCCCTCGTTTTCTAGAAGAAGTTGAGAAAATATACAGCATGATTTGTTAAGTGTATAATGGATAATTAATTTACAGTTTCATTAATGCCAGCCCCTTACAACAAATTAATTTAAATTATTTTTCCATTAATTTTTTAGGATAAGGGCCAGAGACTACATTATCAATAAGAATTACTGCATTAGCATTGAGGATTTGTAGAATATCAAAGCCCTAGACATCTAATAATGTTTGTCTATTGACTAACCTCGATCACATTGTGGCAGCTCCTGCAGAAGAACTGACCCTCATCCGACACTCCCCAGTTCACAGCAGCGCACTGGCCGCATGGCTCACTGTATCCATCCTGGAGGAAGAGTCCAACAGTAAGATATCGACTACATAACAGCACAGATCGCCAAACAATACTACCTAAAGGATAAACTCACAGTAAGCTGTTCGTCCATGACTTTAACACGAGCTACTGAAAACTCCCATATCAAATCGTGCGCACATAGAGTTCTGTTTGTTTTCGATAATCAAACAGCATGGGCAACCACGCTTTCAATATGGCCTCCAAAATATTTTTCATAATAAAGGTCCACTGTCTTCTTCTTGTTCTTCTTTTTGTTCAATGGCCGTTCACTCCTTAGGAGTATTACCGCCACCTACTGTATATCTTGCGCACGTGGGTGATGAATCAGTATTGATAACAACAGAAAAAAAAATAAAATAAAATTGTAATGCCCCACCCACCCCAGAGGATCAGAGCCCAAGCTTCAGCTGGCGCTGCGTGTTCAGCTCCTCCAGCTTCCACACTGTGCTCCTCAACCTCCGAGATGGGCAGAAGCATCATGATCCTCATCCTCAAACACTAAATCCTGTGGTCTAGTCCTGTAAGCTCTAAAAACGTTAAAACCACCTTAACCATCTAATTATCACTCAAACCCTTTCCCAGAAGGTCCACTACGCTCACTGGCCTGTTCCTTATATTGCTAAAAAGACTGTTTACGCTGATCTTCAAATTTACTACATTTAAAAAGCACATGCTCTACTATTTCAAAAACATCACATTCATCACACATACCATTTTCATGCTTCCCCATTAATTAAGTGTTGAATTTAGTCCTGTGTGTCCCATCCGTAATAGAAATAATTACTTCTTCCGTTCAGTGCCTTCCATAAAACTGTTCTTTTTTCCCTACTGATTTTACAATATTATAATACCACCTACCTGTGCTGCTATTTTCCCATCTTTGTTGCCATATTCTTATTATTTTCCTATTAATTACTGATTTTATCTCATTTCTTCCCAGAGGTGCCTTAACATCCACAAAGTTTTTCTTTAATGAAGCATTAAAAGAAGCTTTTGCTAACTTATCCGCTGTTTCATTCCCTACTATCCCGATATGTGCCGGTACCCAACTAAAGTATACAATTATACCCTCTATTTTCAGTCTGTACAGTAATGTATACATTTCTACTAGCAGGTCTTCTCTATCAGTTTTTGTCGACAATATACTTTTAAGAGCTGATGAAGAATCTGAGCAAATTACAATCCTGTTTGGCTTAATCTGTTCTACCCACTGCAATCCTATTATTATAGCAGTTAATTCTGTAGAATATACAGACAATTTGTCACTTAACCTTAAACTTATTTTCGTCTTAAATCTTGGAATGCACACTCCCACGTTTTGTTTGATTGGGTCTTTAGATCCATCTGTATAGATCTGTAAAAAAGTCCACTGTCATCTAAAATGTTATGACTTACAAATTAGGTTATTTTAATACTGTTAATATTCCCAATTATGTTATACGCCTTTATTTTTATGGTTTATTATTATTTATATATTGTTTATGACGTAATAAATAAATTGTTTTATACATAGGTCTAATGTAAAAGCTGTAATAATTGTATATAAAACAATTATATTACATAATTACATACAACTTAAATACATTTTAATCAGGAAGTAAAAAATATGTAAAATGCATACTACTTGGGTATAATAATGCACATTTGCACACTATCTCATGCAGGCACGTGCACAGGTAGGGCTCAACCTGTGCAGAGCACATGCCCTTTTTGCCCTTACACTCCGAAGTTTTTTGGTGATGGTGTTTTTTTTTTTTCTTCAATAAATCAATGATATTGGTCACCCTTTACATCTGTCTGTCTGTTTTACAAATATTTAGCTAATGAAAGGTATTAAAAAGAGCTTGTGACTAAATCTTGTTGGATCCGCTCAAACTGTCAGTAAACCTCATAACTCCACCCCCTCTATCTTGACTGAATGAACTGAAGTTCCACAGCAGCTGAACTAGGTCTGCAAGGGTAAATAAAGATCTTGTTGTTTGAATAAGTACAGCGTTTTATTTACGCAAGAAACATTATGTCTATAAAGGCTCATAATTTATGTATTTGAAACTGAGCGCCGCGCCCATATAGCTACAACAAACACCTGGGGCAAGTTCAAGCTCAAACCGGTGCGCAACGTTTTGCTACGGTTTCCGGTTTGAACGACATGTTTCCTGAAAACGGTGTGCAGCGGTGTGCAACGGGGTTTGAGATACAGCAGCAACATGTATGTAAACCACGTGGTATTGAAGAGACAGCTAGCACAATGTAATTAACATCAAAATAATTCACAAGAGCAAGTATATTGTTTGCACATGCTTATTTACATTAAAGTCAAAATAACTGAAATAATAAGAGCACAAGTATAGATCTGGAACTTCCTTAAGTCTGTCTAAATATCATTTAGTAATTGCAATGTACACGGCCCTGATCTCATGTATGTAAAAATATTATTCTATCCTTTATTGTTTTATATGTTTACTTCTAATTGTACTGTTTATTATTAATTTTTTTTTGTTTATATTATTTTATAAACAGGCCTAATATAAAGAATTGTGTAATAATTGTATTACATAATTATATTATATATTTCTTATATAACTTAGAAATCAAATAAAAAAAGAATTTAATAGGGAAGTGAAAAATTAGTAAAATGCATGTTTGCAAAAACACATATGTGCACAGTGTATGTATAAATAAAAAATTCAATTATTCTATCTCTTATTATTTTATATATTTCTTATTATTGTATTCTATTAGGCTATTTAAATATAATTTTTATTATTTGTTATGTTACCAAGTGCTATAATTAATGTATTGTATATATTTATTAATCTATTCTTTTTTATTTTCCACCAATGCTTGCTTTGGCAATAAAAAACAGTTACAATTGCTATTTACTAAGCCAATAAAACACTACCACTTCTCTAGTAGCCCCTCACTGCAGAACAAAGATCCAGGGGGCGAGGTTGGATCCACATCTAGGGGGTGGAGATGGTAGGTTTAGAGGTGGAGATGGGTGGGTTTAGGGATCAGGGGGTGGAGATGGGTAGGTTTAGGTATATGTG